>NC_000068.7:149366849-149581849 GCF_000001635.26 Mus musculus | reverse complement strand
TAGCCTCTCAGAGAACAGCCCTGCTGGGTTCCTGTCTGCAAGTACAACACGGCATCAATATTAGTGTCAGGGATTGATGCCGTCCATGGGATGAATCTGAAGTTGGGCTGATCACTGATGGCCTGCTCCATGTTTGTCCCCCCATTTCTTTTAGACAGAAATAATTCAGGCAAAAAAAATTGAAGGTAGGTTGGTGACTCCATCCCTTGATTGGGGCCACATCTTTCTGGAGATATCTCTTCAGGTTCTATCTCCCCTCTGTTGGTCATTTGATTAAGGTCATCCCCATTGAGTCCTGGAAGCCTCTCACATCCCACATCTCAGACTTTTTAGAGGTTCCTCCTCTGCCCCCTTTCCCTGCAGCTTCATATTTCCATTCATTCTTCTGGCCCCCTGGGCTTCTCTTCTGTGTGCCCCCATATCTAATCCTGCTCCTCTTTTCCTCTCCCTCTCCCCTCTCCCACCCAGATCCATCCCTCCCTTTGCCTCTTGTGATTATTTTGTTCCCCCAAGGGTGGAGTCTTACAGGTACTGTCAATATTATCTGAGAACCAGGATAATAGCACCCATGTAGCATAGGCTATTGGGAATCTCGTATCTAAGACTTGCATCCAGTCTCCACTAAGTTAAAGTGAGCTCAGTAGATAGGCCAGTGTTTTTATCCCTGTGACAGACATCAGAGGGGAACAAATAGATGACAGAAATAACCATAAAAAGAAACCCCCTGGACAGGAATTGCCCAGTATGCATTTCATCACTCACTCATTCACATGATTGGACAACCAATGATTCAAACAAAGGTGAAGCCAGATTTCTGGTGAGAGCCAGAATGCAGAAGTCAGATCCTCCAATATTGGCATCCCAGTTTTACATGAGGAAAGGAAGACTCATCATCAGATATTTCTTTCCCAACCATAAAGAAGGGTCTTCAAGAGGCCTACCCTTCTCCCTAAGAAGGTTCCTCCAAAATCCCTGACCTTTAAAACCACAGGATTCCAGGAAAGATCTAGAAAAAAAGGCACCCCTGTTGAGAAAGAGGCTATTATCCTGGTTCTCAGATAATATTGACAGTACCTGTAAGACTCCACCCTTGGGGGAACAAAATAATCACAAGAGGCAAAGGGAGGGATGGATCTGGGTGGGAGAGGGGAGAGGGAGAGGAAAAGAGGAGCAGGATTAGATATGGGGGCACACAGAAGAGAAGCCCAGGGGGCCAGAAGAATGAATGGAAATATGAAGCTGCAGGGAAAGGGGGCAGAGGAGGAACCTCTAAAAAGTCTGAGATGGGGATGGTCCAGTTATGACTCTATAGTTGTTTGGAAAATAATTGTCTGAAAACAGGAAACACAATTTTCCTGACAAACCATTCAATTTTTTCTCAATGACTAACCACCATTGTCTGAGAAATCTGTCTTGTTTGGTCACCTTGCCCTGTCCTCAGGAATAGAAATAGGGATGAGTTGCACATTATTTAGAAAGGAACAACATGTCACATGTGTTGCTTGCTAGAAGAGGCAAAATGTTATCACAGTGGGTGGCCTAAGACTTACAGCTTCATAGAGGATCCATCATTTTCTCATTTATCCCCAGAGAATGACAGTACTCAATGTAAAGCAATTCAGGCACATATTAACACCAGGCAGATGACTACACAGGGCAGTAGAATCAGAGAGCCTCCCAGCCCTATAACTCTGATAAAGTACTAGGGATAAGCTGGAATCATAACCAGGAAATGTAATCAAGGACCAGCAAAACTGAAAAACCACGGGAAACCATTCAAAAAGCAGGTCTATTTATTGCCACAATAATATAGCAGATCATTTTGAGCACAGTGACCGCATGCCCCACTGGTTTGAAAGTTCGTGGGAAGTTTTGCTGGGCTATCAGATGAGCCCTACAGTTTCTTATCTATGCAGGGCCTCACTTTGGAAGCTAGGCAAGTAATGTGGCACAAGTCATTATAAGCAATCATCCTTTAGCAGACCTCATTGTGGATCAGAGATATCCATGCTGCACAGCATTGTTTCTGCCATATTCAGTGGGCCACAACATTGGGCCAAATATTTCATTGGGAAGAGAGATTGCATGGGTGCAGAGGAGGGTGGAAACTTGCTTTGCTTTGTCATCAGTATCTCAGGAAGGCAACTGGCAGGGCTTATAGCCAACAGAAAGGCTGGTGGTTCTGTCAGAAACTGGCAATATTCTTCATATATATATATATATATATATATATATATATATATATATAAAATTTGTTGCCTTAGGAGAATCACATCCAGATTCCTCCTCTAGATGCTCTTAATATTTTCTGTTTTCTTATCTCTTACCCACCTTCTTCAAAAGACCCAGCCTTAATACTGCTTATCAGGTTAATACTCACCTATCTGAACTTTCAATGTTATTTCCATATGGTGATACACAGGCAGGCCAGCATGTCTGATTCCTCATTATTCCTATTGTTTTCTGATCCCTATCTAGGTGTATTAACTAGAGTTTTTAAGAAAAACAAAACCAATAAAATGTATATGAGCTTCCTTTGAGTTCTTACTCCATTTAAACCCTAAAGAGTTTGAAGAGAATCTATTCACACTGGAGATTTTACTCTTTTCCACTTAATTTTAAAATGTCTAAATCCTCTCAAAATACTCACCTAAATACCTAGAACAATGTCTGCCAATGTCCTCATGGATCAATCAATCAAGCTGACATAAAATCAGACTAGATCTCTCACATGTAATAAAATCATATTTTTCAGTCCACTGGCTCTTCAAGAGCTGAGAATAGATGAACACTTGGTAAATAAATGGTTAGAAAGCCATCCAAGGAAAAGGGCCAAATGTGTGTGTGTGTGTGTGTGTGTGTGTGTGTGTGTGTGTGTGTGTATTCTGTTTCTAGGCTCAAACTTTCATGTACCCTTGATGGGATATCATCTTGTTCCCACAGCTATATTTCTAAAGTTGGAAAGTATTATCTTACACAAATATATTAAAACTCAAATTTTGAAGGCTCAGTACTTACAGGGATTAAAACTGTCCCATTTTAAAATTTACAGGTAGTCAGTGGATTATGTTATTCTTGTTATTATTCTTTATTATTATTGTTATTGTTATTATTATTATTATTACTATTATTGTCTCAAGTAGAACCAGGTCAGTGTCATGGAGAGGAGATGGTGTGGTTATTGAACCTAGATAGAGGTCATAGAGCACTGAGTACACACTGTGTAATTTAGGCAGGAGGCCCTGCCTTGATCATGTTGTAGAGACCCCTGAAGAACTGATAGGCAGAAAGAAGTTAGGGACATATGTGAGACTTTTTGATTCAAATATCTGGGAGGAAGTTCATAATAAAATACACATTGAATTTCAATCTGTTCCCTTTGCCTGGTAATTTAAATGTGAAGTGTTTCTCATGAGCAAATGTATTTAAAGATTTCATCTGCTTATGATTTCACTGTTTTGAGAGGCTGAAACTTTAGGAGTTGGAGTCCAGCTGGACATTATGAATGACTAGGGGAGAGCTACAGGGAAGAGGTGTTTTCTTGTCTGATTTTTCTTTTTGTTTCATCTCTATTTTCTGATACACTCAAATGTAAACAGGCAGTCCTACACTGATGCTACCACAGCCATGAGCAATTTCTGGTCATATGGCTATTGCTTTTCTATGTTGCTCAGACAGAATAGTAAGCCTACCAAGTCTTGTTTTGCTGGTCTTTGATTACATTTCTTCATAAGGACCTAGGAACAATAGGCCAATCTAATGGACATTGATTCTTCAATTGGGATTCTGTCTTGTTACTCAAAGAGTGGTTATTACAGACTTTAGTAGTGTAGCAAAGCTAACATTTAGCTCCCATCAGGCTTAACAGCATTTCACAATACACTGTGTCGCTTAGTGCTTCTCCTAATTCCACATAAACAGAGTTAGGTAGGGTTAAAAGCACCCCTCTCGCATCTGCTTTGGGGCTTCAGCTGTGTGGTGGGTTGAATGAGAATGGCACCCACAGGGCCACATGTTTGAATAATTGGTCCCAAGTTGGTGGAACTGTTTGTGAAGACTTAGGAGGCATCACCTTATATGAAGATCTGTATTACTGGGGAAGACTTTTAAGTTAAAAAACAACAACAAAAGCCAAAACCAACCAAACAACAACAACAAAAAAACTCATGCCATTCCTGGTATGTTCTCTGTCTCCTTCCTACAGTTCAAGGTGTGAGCTCTCAGCTGCTGTTCTTACTGCTTGTGATCTGCTGACCACTCCTTACCATTTGAGACTCCAGCCTTCTGAAACTGTAAGCCCAAAGTAAAGTTTTATTCTAGAAGCTACCTTAGTCATGGTGTCTTATCAAAGCATTCGGAAAGTAATGAATTCAAGGTGTATATACTGCTTCAAACTTCATGGATCACATAATATGAATTATGGTTTGAGGCTGAAGTGTTCTTCCCAGGATCATGGGTTTAGTGCTTAGACTCTTACATTTGGAACTATTTTGGGGGGTGCTAGAAAATTTAGGAAGGTAGGACTTACCTGTAGGAAGTAAGTTCTTGGGATTCTGTTGTATTTCTTTCTCCCTGTTTCACTATGAAGCAAACAGCCTCCTTCCTTATATGTTACAACTGTCAACTTTTCACTTCTTTGTAGCTCTGATGAAATATCATAATGAAACTTAATTTATGAAAGGAAGAGTTTATTTTGGCATTTAGTTCCAGGATGTCAGAATACACAACGGCAGGGTAAGAATAGGCAGCAAGTGACAAGAGAAGGAAATTAAAAGAACAAGGGCTGCAAGAGGGGTGAATCCATAAACCCACTCTGACTGCCCCTAGTGATATACTTCCTCCAGCAAGGCTTCATGTCTTTGAGGTTCTATGACTCCCCAAACAGTACCTCTAACTGGGGGACCAGTTGTTCCAATGAATGAATCTATGTGGAGCATTTATTATTAAAATAACAATATACTGCCACTTTGTTCTGGCCAGCTCCATTTAGACAAGCAACTGATGTCATCATTTAATGTTATAGGAATGGATTCTTCTACTCTGTTGATATGAAGAAGAAAAAGACAGAATAAGTAAGGTCTTATCACTCCCTTAGCTAAGTTTTATTGAAAATAGAAGCAAGCATATGTACACACACACACACACACACACACACACACAGACAGACAGACACACACATGGGGTTGGGGAGAAGCATACAAACAAGTAGATTTTCCTTTAGGAGTTAACACAAGATGCTGTCTGAGGTCTCCTGGTAGAGTTAAATCTTTCATATGTTTGAGGGCCAGATGGGTTCTCTTTTCCTTAGCATTGGGTGATTTGGACTATTTTGGAGGATTAGATAACCTTGGCAAATAAAAAGAAACTGGTTGGTTCTTGCTGCAGAAACCTTCCCCAGAACTCCCTTCTTGATGCAAGGTTTGAGAAGTTCACTGAATGGTTAATTATGACAGGAAAAGCCCACCAAGTCTTTGTCATAGTAGAGGAGGAGGAATTCAGTTATCTTAATCTACCTAGATTCTCCCTTCCTAGTGTGTCTGCCTGTCAGGGATTTGTCTAATCTCTAGTGCCTTACAAGTGCAGAGTAAACCTGTGTAACCACAATTTAAATAAGTTATCTCTGTTTTAATTGCTCACCTAGGAACTTTGAGGCATGATAATAAGAACAAAGCACATAACCAATTCAGTCAAATCTGTGAAATCAATGCAGTTTAGCCACTGATTTGACCCAGTATATCTGTGACCTCCATGGGAGAAAGACTCTCACTATTTGGCTGATCATGGAGGTAAAGCTTTATCTCAGAGGCCTCTGGGCATGTGGATACATGCTAGGGAAAAACAGTTCTGAGAAATAAATGCTATCTCATGGGTTGAGAAGAGGAAAAGTCCTTCTCAGTCCATGTGAATGTTGCTATTGCATGGAGTTGCCTTTCTCGAGCTTGTTCTTACCACTGGTACCTCAAGGCCTATCTGCTGGAAAACTTGTGAGTTCCTGGAGGCAGTTTGTATTAGGATCGGTGAATTGCTGGAAGCTTACCCTGTGTTTTCTTTGATATACTGAATTCCTAGGGGGACAGCTTTATTGGTAATTGGTGTAGCACCTGAGCAGCAGAAGCATAAACAAGTGTGTTTTGGGCTGGGTCCTTTCTGAGAGAAGTTACTACATTTCTCTAATGGTAAAAGAAATTCCTAAGCTCTATGTTACCTATTACATTCTACTTTTAACCAAACTTTCCCATCTCTTTGCTCAGCCCTTTCTGCCTTCTTTTTTTTTCTCTCTTGAAGACTGTCTTACTTTTAAATGTAAAGAATCCATAAGGTTGCCAAGGACATCCTTTTACCTTACATCATAACAATGGACTCTCAGCCATGTCTGAGCTGAGTTCCCACAGACTTAGAAGAATAATTTTCTGAAAGTCTGGAGGCTAATACATCCTGATTTAACTAAAACTGAGTTTGTGGCTGACCACAGGCTTTCTCAACCTTGTGAATTCATTCTGTGCCTACCTAATGGTCTTGCTTGTGATTTATTTTTATTAGACTAAAGAGTTCAAGGCTTCTATAGACCAAGAGTCCATACAGATGACAAGAAGAGACGTTCACAGCAAGAAGAGCTTTTATACATGTCAAGCAGGTGGATGAATGACTGTCAGAACAAGGTCAGAACAAGGCAGCAGCTTTGAGTCCTGGCACAGAGAACAGGGCACGCAATGCGATGATTCAGGAGATCTTCAGACCGTTGATGTATTGATATTTAGGATATTGCTAGACTTCCCCATTTTCTTCCTTTCCTGATTTCTGGTTCTACAGTCTGTCGACAATCTTAGGTTTCTGAATAATGATTCAAGTCATTTTTTCCAATGATAATTCCTTGCTGGACAGATTGGTCAGCTTGGTCTTACACTTATATCATCTCAAATATTAAGCCTACCTAACCTAATGGGCTATACATGAGAAGAAAAAAGTATGGAAGTCAAAGCATCCCTGAAACTCATTTTAATTGTGCAAAATATGGTTTTGTCTTTACAGCTGTGCTGCTGCTTTTCTGTGGCTGTTATTCTATGGTTTCCAATCTGTCTTATTAGTTGTAGACACATCAAAGCAAAAGGAAGCCTTTTGCCTAAATAATTTGAGATTCAAAAGTTACTTCTCTTTTTTTTTTCTATTTTGATGTCTAAAATCAGAAAGTATGCAATCTGCATATTCCCTCATCAAAGCCAGTGCTTTTAAAAATTAAAATCACTTACATTATGCAGAGCTAAAAAAATACACAAGGAAGAAATATTGATTTTCCTCATCTTATTTAGCACTGTGTATTTACAGAGCATTTTACAGTCCACTATTAACTAATAGCTGGGGTGTCCATGTAGGGACAGCAGCAACGAGCCCATTAGTCTGAGGAAGTAAAGACGGAGGTTGAATATCAACTATCTACTCTGCAGGGTTGTTATTTTCCATCTGTCTGTGGGACGTGCTAATATACATGCTTGTGACAGCTGATCTCTGCCTTCCATGTCCTTGCTTCTGAAGAGACAGAGCTACTAGGGAAATGGCTCTTTACAACTCTATTTTCATATGAATCAAATTATGAATCTTATGAATGAATTGGATCTGAATCATACCTTGTTATGTTTTTTTTTTTTTTTTTTTTAAAGATGTGTTTGTGCTGGATGTAGAGGGCTGCAAATGCATTTCTGTGTATCTGAGGCCAGAGTCAACATTGGGTGTCTTCCTTTCTCTACTTTTTTATTTGCTTCTTTATTGGACAAGGTTTCTCATTGAAGCTGTAGCTTGCCGATTGCTCAGCTGACTGACTAGCATGCCCAGGCATGCTCCTGTGTCTCCCTTCCCAATGTTATGATTAAAGTCACACTGCAGCTCTAGCTTTTGATATGGATGCTGTGGCTGTGAAATCAGATCTTCATGCTTGCACACATGGCAAATACTTTTACTGACTGAGCTGTCTCCTCAGCTCAGTGGTATTCTCTGATGCTTCATGATCAGCAGTGACTTCCAGGAAGACCCCCTGGGGACTCACAGCTTTCTCCTGCTAGACTTCCTGCAGTGTGCACAGTAATGCGAACTGCCTTTGGTCATCAGAGCATCTGGCTCTGTTCTTATCTGTATTTATTTCAGAATCCCAGAAAGCCTGTCATGTGTGAGTGAAGGCTGTGGATGTAGGTGATACAATAAAATTCAGATGAAATATAAGTGCCTTGTGTTCCAGAGCAGGTACAAAGCCAAGAGTGGTAAATGTAGTTGGATGAGTTATATCAAGGGTCATAACAAGGCTGCATATAAGGGCTTGCCTTATGAATAATACCTTTGATTTGGTTCATGATAATTATGAGAAAAAAAAGAAAACAACAGAATATGAAGAATGATATGTGTTGCCCCAGCCCTCGGACCTGAGATGGTCCTTGAGGGTAGGGAATCAACAACACAGATGCTAGGAACCAGATGAGAAGCAGAAGCAGATTCAGGAAATAGTGTGGACACCTATATAACCTCGGCCCACATCCCCTTGGTCCATAAATGTTTGTTCTACGTAACTGGCACCAGCCAATTGGCTGCTCTGTCACATGTTCTGTTTTGTTTAAGTCTGGGCGTCAGTAAGGTTCTTGGGTTAGTGAATGTGTAAGCACCAGCTGCACATGCATGGGCTGCTGCGTATAGTGAGCCATTGTGACTCACTCTTCTTACAGAGGTGCAGTTGGTCCAAGAGTATCAGAGAGTGTGTTATTTACACCTCAGAGAGTGTCTTAGAGTTAAAAAGCAGGAGATGATAATAGAGGAAATCTGAAGGCATGGTTCTATGAAGGAGAACAGATTTTCTCTGTGTCTCCTGAATGCTCCAAATTTCTTCCTAGGTAGGATGTTTTTCCTGGGTGGGCAGGTCTAGCCCTAAGTTGGGACTTGGAGTTCAGAGTCAAATGGGATGATGCATCATGATATTGGGAGTAGAAGTTTGAGAAGGAGCATGGCACATGGTTTGCAGGTGCATGGTGAGGCCAGACTTCAGTAGACAAAGTTATGTGGGTAGCAGTAGTGCTCAGAATAAAGGATTTTTTTAAGAGCCTAAAGGCATGTGGTGGGAAGTCTAGACCTTAGGCCTGAACAAGTCAGACCCTGGGACTAGATTGCATGCCCAAAGAAGTAGTGTCCTGTGTTTTCTTTTAAAAGAACATCTACCTTCCCAATAAAGCCATTTTTTTTTTCAAAATTAGACAATCCACCAGAGCAATTAGAAAATTTTGTTATCAAATTAATTAATATGAAGACAGACAGACCTCTGGCAAAGGAAGCTGCAAAATGGATATCCCTGAAAAGCCAAATCACTTCTGTTCTTCCATGGTCTATCTTGTTCAAAGGCTAGAATTAGCTTAAAGGATAAGAAGCAGTACAAAAGTCTAGACTCAAAGTTCCCAGTTGTCTAAATCTGATCCTGTATGGACCATTACAGACAGCCACTCAAATGGGAGAGCTTTGTCTATTGCATGGAATGGGAAGAAAATAGCTAAGGCATCATTCAGAAAGGCATAACAGTAGCACTTAAAAAAATGTCCTAGTAGATTGTGTGATCTTTGTGCCTCTTTGCATTGACCAAGATTGTGTACATCTCTATAGACTACAAGATCAAATAATAATAAAAAAAGTTAGTTTTTATTTTTTTAAACACTCATTTTGGGCTCAGAGTCTGTGCTTTAGCATATCTGCAACATGAACATAGCTGCAGATATGCCTCTGAAAGTTGATGTTAGGTTAAGCTGGGCAGACTAGAAGGCCAACAGGAGACCTATGTGTGAGCAGGCTCATCAGAATACAGAGAAAGGCCTCACTGGCCTGTCTGGGCTTTCTTCCACGTGGAACAGAAGAATATTGACCACCTATAGGTCAGGTGTGGGATCACGTGGACAGGAATGAAGAATAAGCAATGAAATCAAACCAACAAGCATCATTGCTCTATGGCCTCTGCTTCATTCCTTCCTTTGTTTCCCTCAATGAATGAGTATGAGCAGGAATTGTAAGCCAGGTAAATGTGTTCTTCCCTGAGTTGTTTTCTTTCCATCAGTGTTCTATCACAGCAAAGGAAATCAAACTAAGGGAAACATGATTCCCTGGAACCCAGTAAATATAAGAGATAAAAAGGAAACATATTTAGCTTCCCATCCCTCTATGTAAATCCATTCCTACTTGAAATTTTGCAAGGAATTATTGCTGGAGTATCTGATTCTTAAATATGCAGAGATCAGGAGCCACTTACTCAGATCCTACCATCACTGATTTTGGTAGCTTTAAGCCAGAAGCTCAGTAAGGCCAAGGAACTAACTTTCTTCAAGTCATTGTCTACTAGAGGCAAAATTCTCAAAACCAAATTGATTTCCAAGGTGGTTGTAAGTTTGCACTCCCACCTGCAGCGAAGGAGTGTTCCCTTTGCTCCATGTCATTGCCAGAATTTGCTGTCACTTGAGATCTTAGCCATTCTGACAGGTGTGAAATGGAATCTCAGTCATTATGACTTGCATTTCTGTGATGCCTAAAGTCATTAAACATTTATTTAAGTGCTTTCAGGCTATTAGAGGGTCTACTATTGAGAATAACCAGTACCCCGGAGCTCTTGACTCTAGCTGCATATGTATCAAAAGATGGCCTAGTCGGCCATCACTGGAAAGAGAGGCCCATTGGACTTGCAAACTTTATATGCCCCAGTACAGGGGAATGCCAGGGCCAAAAAGGGGGAGTGGGTGGGTAGGGGAGTGGGGGTGGGTTGGTATGGGGGACTTTTGGTATAGCATTGGAAATGTAAATGAGCTAAATACCTAATAAAAATGGAAAAAAAAAGAGAGAATCCTCTGGTTAGCTCTGTGCCTCATCTTAAAACTGGGATATTTGTTTTGTTGGTGTCTAACTTCTTGAGTTCTTTATATATTTTGAGTATTAGTTCACTGTTAAATAGAGGGTTGGTGAATATATTTTCCCATTCTGTAGGGTGCTGTTTTGTCCTATTGATATTATTCTTTGCCTTACAGAAGCTTTTGAGTTTCATGAGGTCCAACTCATTATTGATCATAGTGCCTGAACTATAGGCATTTTCTTCAGGAAGTTGTCTCCTGTGCCAATGTGCTTTAAGGCATTTACTCATTTATCTTCTATTAGATTTAGTGTGTCTGGTTTATGTTGAGGTCTTTGATCAATTTGGACATGAGTTTTCTGAAGAGCAATAAATATGGATTTATTTGCATTCTTCTGCACACAGCCATCCAGTTAGACAAGCATCATTTGTTGAAGATGCTTTCTTTTTTCCTTGTATGGTTTTGACTTCTTTGTTCAAAAAATTAAGTATCAATAGATATGTGGGTTTATTTCTGGGTCTTCAATTCTATTTTATTGTTCAACCTGTCTGTTTTTATTCCAATACCATGGGGTTTTTATTACTATTGATCCATAGTACAGTTTGAAATCAGAGATGGTGATACCTCAAAAAGTTCTTTTATTAATGAGAATTGTTTTAGATATCCTGGGTTTTATATTTTTCCATATGAAATTGGGAATCACAATCTCTGTAAAGAACTGTCAGACAATTGGGAATAGATTTTACCCTAAGACCCAGCTATACCACTCTTGAACATATACCACAAGGGCACTTGCCCAACCATGTTCATTGCAGCTTTATTTGTAATACCTAGAAACTGAAAACAACGTACATGTCCTTTAACCAAAGAATGGATAAAGAAAATGTGGTACAATTAGACAATAGAATACTATTCAGGTACTAAAAACAAAGATATCATGAATTTGCAGACAAATTTAGGGCACTAGAAAGGATCATCCTGAGTGAGGTAACTCAGACCCAGAAAAAAATGCATGGTATGTACTCATTTATAAGTGGATTTTAGCCACATAAAGTACAAGGTAACCATGCTAGAATCCATAGACCCAAAGAAGCTAAGTAACAAGTAGGCCCCAAGGGAGGATACTTCAGTCTCACATGGAAATGGAAATAAAATATACATTGGAAGTGGATAGAGGGAGGGAACTGGGTGGGAAGAGAGGAAAGGTGGGGCCTGGGCTGGGGATCAAGTTTTGCAAGGCTGGAGAGAGCCTGAAGAGAGAATAGAAATCAGTGAGAGGGCATCTCTGGGACTGGGGGCCTCCTGGGAGTCTATGCTGATGATGCTAGCTGAGAGGCTTACCAGCTGGGGATATGGAGATGGAAGTAGCCATCTCTTATAGTCAGGCAGAATTTCCAGTGGAGGGAGGGGACACCAATTCAGCCACAAAACCTTCAATTCAAAATTTGTCCTGCCTACAAGATGAACAGGAATAAAGATGGAATAGAGATTAGGGGAATGGCTAACCAATGACTGCTCCAATTTGAGATTCATTCCATGGGAAAGAGCCACCCCTGATATTTTTAATGACACTCTGCTATACATGAAGACAAGATCCTATCATAGCTGTCTTCTGAGAGTCTTCATTGAGTAGTTTATGCAAACAGATGCACAGACCCACAGCCAAACATTATGCAGAGCTCACAGAGACCTGTGAAAGAGTGGGGGGAAGGATTAAGGGAGCCACAGTGTCAAGGACTCCACAGGAAGACCTACAGAATCAAATAACCTGGGCCCATGGGCTTGTGGAGATTGAACCACCAACCAAAGAACTGAAATGTACTTGACCTTGACCCCCTACATATATTTGGCATATATGCAGCTTGATTTTCATCCAGGTCCCCTACCAGTTGAAGCAGGAACTGTCTCTGACTCTGCTGTCTGCCTTTGGATCTCTTTCCCTTAGCTGGACTTCCTTGTTTAACCTCAGTGGGAGAGGATGAACTTAGTCCTGATGAGACTTGATGTGCCAGGGTGGTTTAGTACCCTCATTCTCTGCGAAGAAAGGGAAGGGTAATAAGGAAAAAGGTTTGTGTGGGTGGAACTTGGAAAAGAGGAGGGAGGGTATGTGATATTGATAAATAAATTAATATATAATATACATAAAGAAATTAATGAAAAAATAAGGACTTCAGGGTCAGTTTTTTATATAGCACACAAATAGCATTTCAAAATAAAAATCTCAAAATCAGTAACCAACACTATCCAAACCTCTGGTTTAGTTACTGTCTCCAGGGACTTGCCTTGAGTCCCTTTCATGACAGACTATAATTGGGATATATAAACAACATAAACTGTTTTCTCCCCAAGTTCCTTTTGGTTATGGTGTTTTATCACAGCAATAAAAAGCAAAGTAGGACACTTGGTTATCACAAACTTTTGAGAGATTGAGCAGTATCCAGTATGCTGACCAACATGGCAGGCACACTCAGTGTCTTGTTTGTGTTTTAGAAATAGATCCTAGGTGTCTTCCCCTGGAAATACTATTCTATACTATTCTATGGTCAATCTCCATGTTCAACTATCTCCATCCTTTTCTCTCAGCCTCAAACAGACCTCCTGTAATGATTGCATTGGACTGAAATCTACTACAATGTCAGGCAGCTGTCAGCAGCTTCGGGAGTTCATCTTTGACAGTACGATCTAGAGTGTGCTGCAAATTGCTGTACCATGAGGACGGAGCAAAGGGGAAGACCTGTCATCTAAGTGACACTATTTCCCCCCAGATGTTTCCCATCAAAATTCACTCTCCATTTGCCTTGATGTCTTTCTTGCCAGCTTCACTTTGTTTAAAGGAAAAACAAAAAACAAAAAACAAAAAACAAACTGTGTGCACTTAGCTATCATGGGTCTATGCATTATTTCAAATATCATAATTTAAAATTCCCTATGAATTTAAAAGCTCCAAATGAAGTCTTGTTTTCAAGATAGTAATGTGAAATGTTTACAAATTATGTGGTGATTCCATGAATTCATAAGAAACAAATATTCTAAAACTAGTTGCTGATTGGACATTAAGTGTTCCCAACAGCTGCCACATCATACTGCCTTTTCTTACCCAAGTATGTGTAAGTCTTTTATCCTTGTGTGCAGCAACATGAGCAATAATAGCAGCATGTCAAAAATCTACCTTGTCATAAACTAAACACCCACTCATTCATTCAACTTTTCTCATGAAGAATGTGGTTTGCTAAAGCTGTCTTTCTCTCTGGGTGATAGATCCGAACATACTACATCTATCCTCTGAACAAGTGAGATTTTCTTTAATGCTGCTCACTGTAAAATGTCAGGAGGGAAGTGCGGAGCACTCTAAAATATAAAGAGATGGTTTTGGAAAACCTTGAGGCCCAGAGATCAGAAGCTTGACAGGCCATGCATCATTTTTCCTGGCCAAAATGAATTGAACCCGTCACTGGCAAACTAAATGTAATCAGGACCTTGACTTGAATCATAAATTGTGTTTAAATTACAGCTAGCAGGACATCAGGGCTAGATATAAGAGAAAGGAGTTTATAAAAGCTTGTGCATATGTGATTATCCCTTTCTTGGAGTTTCTGATGGTTTTCTTAGCACTAGACACATATATATATATTTGCCTGAGAAAGGAGAAAGGGAGAGAAGCAAAGGCTATGGTAGGGATGAAGAAAGGGAGGGGAGGAGGGAGCGAGAGAGAACAAAGTGCTCCTTGAGTAGTCATAGTTCAACTGGAACCTGACATGACCCCTCTAAAGGACATTGAACATGAAAACGGAGGCATTTGCTTTTCTAGGGGCAGGATCCACACAGAGTCTACTCTTTAGTGAAGAGAGGTTCAAAGATTGTCAACTTTCACACCAGCCAAATAACAGAGCCACTGTGTAACTTGTTGTGACCTCCACAGACATTAATAGTCCTGTCATGGAGAGATGACACACTGTAATCGCGACCATCCTTAATTGCCAGCTTCTGAGTGTAGATAGGTACTTTGCTGATTAGGTGCTTCAAAATGTGCCGACTCTCAGGAAGAAAGTTCAAGGAGGAGTTCTTTGTAATGCAAGGCTGTCTTAATAATCTCAGAGAAAGGGGAATTGTGGTTTGGCTATGACATCTGTCATGAGTGGGAATTCTGCAGGCAGAATTAAAAGAGACAGAGATGGGAACTAGACACTGCTAACAAGGACAGATGATGAGTGCAGGGAAATCAAAGCCTTTTGCTATCTGTTACTATGCAACTATTTAACACCAGAGGATATTCTCTAATTAAAAAACAATTAAACATTTACTCAAAAGGTACATACAGACAGAGAAAATTGAAAACATGATCCAATTCTCCACTGTCTTTAGGTAATTCACTGTACATTCTGGAAATGCACAGCACTGTGAGTCATGCTCTACATGTTGTGATTCACTGTACACTGAAATGCATCTTTGCATATCATGGTGAGGTACTGCATATAGTTGTGATGCACTTCATATTGCAGTGATGCACTGCAGCTATGTGCATTTGGTTGGGAGAGGGAGAGAGAGGAGAGGTGGTGATATGCTGCACATTGTGGAGATATGATGTACAATGCATAAAGGCTCTTTATTTTTGGTGATGCATTGCTCTGCATAGTGTGGTGACACACGGCGCATTGTGGTGATAACTGAATGTCAAAGAGTTGCTCTCTACATTGAGATGAAGCACTTCACATTGAATGCTGAAAATGATATAGAAATAGAAGTATAAGAAAAGTTGTTTCATCCAGTCACCAAGCTCAGTAAAGATGGGGTGGCTATGCACATGGATAACATAGCATTGAGAGAAAATGTTTCGTAAGATGATGAGATATATACGTTTGTTTTGAGAAAAGGTCTTTCTATATAGTCCAGGCTGATCAGAATCTTCCCTATCCTCCTACCTCAACTTCTAAGTAGTATGATTGCAGGCATGTACCAGAAGAGAGAGAGGGGGGAGGGAGGGAGGAAGGGAGGGAGAGAGGGGGAGGGAGGGAGGGAGAGTGGAGGGAGGGAGAGAGAGAGGAGGGAGGGAGGGAGAGAGAGAGAGAGAGAGAGAGAGAGTCAGAAATGTATAAGCACAGTTGGAATCATAACAATTTGAAACATACAAACCAACTGAAAAGCAGAGTCTCAAACTCAGATATAAAAGAAATAATTATGATTGTCAATACTCCTATTTTAGTAATAGGTAGAATATCTGGAGATTAATGAAAACAGAAAATTGAATAGTATGAATCACCAATACTTAATAGACATACATAGAACTCTTGAGCAAATAATAGATAGCAGAACACACATTTCTCATGTACATGTAGAAAGGGCATTTTTCCAAGAAAACCTACATGCAAGGTCAGTCTAGAAGATGCAGTAAACTGAAAAGAATTTAAATAATCAATTGTGTTTTCCACTCACGATGGAATTAAGTTATCAATTAATTAGGTAAACTAAAAAGGCAATTTTTAGAAATTAAAGAAGATTCTTCCATGTAGACATTAAGTAGAAAACAAAAGATAAATAAGAAAATACTTTGAGGTGATACCCTCAACCCAAAAGATGGCACAACTGGTGGTTATCATGTAGAAGAATGAGAATTGATCCATTCCTATCTCCTTGTACTAAGGACAAATCTAAGTGGATTAAGGAACTCCACATAAAACCAGAGACACTGAAACTTATAGAGGAGAAAGTAGGGAAAAGCCTCGAAGATATGGGTACAGGGGAAAAATTCCTGAATAGAACAGCAATGGCTTGTGCATTAAGATCAAGAATCGATAAATGGGACCTCATAAAGTTGCAAAGCTTCTGCAAGGCAAAAGACACCGTCAACAAGACAAAAAGACCACCAACAGATTTGAAAGGATCTTTACCTATCCTAAATCAGATAAGGGACTAATATCCAATATATATAAAGAACTCAAGAAGGGGGACTCCAGAAAATCAAATAACCCCATTAAAAAATGGGGCTCAGAGCTGAACAAAGAATTCTCACCCGAGGAATACTGAATGGCAGAGAAGCACCTGAAAAAATGTTCAACATCCTTAATCATCAGGGAAATGCAAATCAAAACAACCCTGAGATTCCACCTCACACCAGTCAGAATGGCTAAGATCAAAGATTCAGGTGACAGCAGATGCTGGTGAGGATGTGGAGAAAGAAGAACACTTCTCCATTGTTGGTGGGATTGCAAGCTTGTACAACCATTCTGGAAATCAGTCTGGCAGTTCCTCAGAAAATTGGACATAGTACTACCAGAGGATCCCGCAAACCTCTCCTGGGCATATATCCAGAAGATGTCCCAACCGGTAAGAAGGACACATGCTCCACTATGTTCATAGCAGGCTTATTTATAATGGCCAGAAGCTGGAAAGAACCCAGATGCCCCTCAACAGAGGAATGGATACAGAAAATGTGGTACATTTACACAATGGAATACTACTGAGCTATTATCCTAGGCAAATGGATGGACCTGGAGGGCATCATCCTGAGTGAGGTAACCCAATCACAAAGGAACTCACACAATATGTACTCACTGATAAGTGGATATTAGCCCAGAAACTTAGGATACCCAAGATATAAGATCCAAGTTGCTAAGTGCACGAAACTCAAGAAGAATGAAGACCAAAGTGTGGACACTTTGCCCTTTCTTAGAATTGGGAACAAAACACCCATGGAAGGAGTTACAGAGACAAAGTTTGGAGCTGTGACGAAAGGATGGACCATCTAGAGACTGCCATATCTGGGGATCCTTCCCATAATCAGCTTCCAAACGCTGACACCATTGCACACACTAGCAAGATATTGCTGAAAGGACCCAGATATAGCTCTCTCTTGTGAGACTATGCTGGGGCCTAGCAAACACAGAAGTGGATGCTCACAGTCAGCTATTGGATGGATCACAGGGCCCCCAATGGAGGATCTAGAGAAAGTACCCAAGGAGCTAACGGGATCTGCAACCCTATAGGTGGAACAACATTATGAACTAACCAGTACCCCGGAGCTCTTGACTCTAGCTGCATATGTATCAAAAGATGGCCTAGTCGGCCATCACTGGAAAGAGAGGCCCATTGGACTTGCAAACTTTATATGCCCCAGTACAGGGGAAAGCCAGGTCCAAAAAGTGGGAGTGGGGGGGAGGGTATGGGGAACTTTTGGGATAGCTTTGGAAATATACATGAGGAAAATACCTAATAAAAATATATTTAAAAAAAAGATGGTGAAGCATGCTTAGCGAGAATTTCTGCTGCTGTTACCTGAATTAAAAAGATAACAAACTCAAATAAATGATATCATCAGTTGCTTGAGCGCCAGAGAAAAGGAGTAAACAAAATTAAAGCCATAAACAAGGAAACTAGAGCGATGATAATGTAGGTTACTGGGATAGGATATAAAACATAGGCAGTAAGCAAGGCAGTCCTTAGTTCTTTCAAAGATAAGTACATATGACAAACTTTCAAGGAGATTTATCAGTAAAAAATATGCACATCCCAAAGGAATCAAGATCAAACAAGAGGACATCAATGCTAAAGACTGTGATATCTGAATAAGATTTCCAAGAAAGACTATTTACATGATGCTCAGCAAGTTCCTAGAATGAAAACTGAATTAGCATGCCTTAGAAAACTTAAGTAGGTGTAAGAAAAACAATAAACACACAGAAAAACCCTGAAAGTCTACCCATAAAAAACCAAAACAAAACAAAAAAGAAACCAAGCAATCAATCAACCCACCCAACAACCAAACAGACAAACAAACAAAAAACCAAAAGCAAAACTTGAGGTTTAAATACCTTAACTGTGATCTATAGATTGTTGCAATGACTCTGGTTGTCAATTAACTGAAACCCAAGCAGCTGAGTACTCCTGCGAAGAATTTTTCTTGATTTTTTTCGAAGTGGGAGGACCTATCCTAAATCTTTTGATTTGGGAAGATTCACCCTCAATCTTTTGAGGTGGGAAGACCAATGCTAAATCTGAGCCATGCACAGCGTCTGGTGGCAGTCTATGTAAGGACAAAGGGGAAAGAAACTTGCTCTTTTCCCTTTTGCCCTCACTATAGCTGTCAAGTTCATTCCTTCACTGGCATTAGAGACCTTTCTTTCTTCCTTCCTTTCTTCCTTTCTTTCTTTCTTTCTTTCTTTCTTTCTTTCTTTCTTTCTTTCTTTCTTTCTTTCTTTCTTTCTTCCTTCCTTCCTTCCTTCCTTCCTTCCTTCCTTCCTTCCTTCCTTCCTTCCTTTCTTTCTTTCTTTCTTTCTTTCTTTCTTTCTTTCTTTCTTTCTTTCTTTCTTTCTTTCTGGATTCTGACATATACTAAAGAGCAACTGAGACTTCCAGCCTTGTGGACTAAGTAACTACTAGATTCTTGGACTCTCCTCTAGTAGACAGCCATTGCTGGATTAGCTGGACTGGATTAGTGGTTTTTAAGCCACTCTAATAAATTTCCTTTATCTATCTGTGTTTCTCTGTCTATTAATCATCTCTCTCTCTCTCTCTCTCTCTCTCTCTCTCTCTCTATATATATATATATATATATATATATATATATATATATATATATGCATATATATGTGTATATATATATATGCATGCATATCTTCATCCTATCGGTTCTGTTTCTCTAGATAGCCCTGACTAATACAATTGTAGAGTATTAAAGAACTAATACCGTATTTTCACTAATTCCTGCAAGAAATTAGAAGAAGAAATACTTTTTAACATATTCTATTTGCCTAAGATTATTCTGATTTCTAACTAGACAAAGATATCACAAAAAATAGACACTAGTATTGCCTTTGACTCTTTATGAAAAATTCTCAATGAAGCAACAGAGAACTGAATTCACAAACACAGTATCTTACAATGTTCTGCTATTGCCACATGTTGTTTGTCACACAAAAATGAGCTCAGTTTCACATCTGAGGAGATTTCTCTCTTGTATTTTAGTCTACATTCTCCAGAGAAACAGAATCAATATGTACTGAGTTGACAGAAACGAAATCAATAGAATTTGAACACAAACATGATATGCTCACATTGTGTTAACCCTGTTTACAGAAGTAGGTGTAAAGCACTTTCCGATTGATATCGCATAACTTAAATACATGTTAGAAAGATAATTCATAAGTGATAAAGTGGGTGTATACTGTGTTAAATAATAATGGGATTAAAAAGATAGCAGACATATTTGGGCAGTGTACATTTATATATATCTGTTCTTTTTGTTTTGCTACACTCATATCTACACAACGGTATACATAATAAAAAGGGAAAAATATGTATGATGATTACTTTCACATTTGTAACTGATAATGTGACTATAACTAAAATTTATCATTTTTTTCAACTACTGATCTCCTGAGGTCTGTGCTTTTGTTATTATACACCTCTTCTCTTGAAGTTATTTTACTTGGTGGAGTGACCCAAATCTTTATATTCTTAAAAAGTTCTGAGAGGCTACTAACAGTCCTTCTTTATAGTCTTTTGTTCATATATTTACAGGTCGTAGTAATACTGAAAGCAAGTTCTAGATTTTCAGTAATGTTAGAAGAAGGGATGTTTGGTTTTTGTCCCATTAGGGTCACTTTTAAAATGATTCTTCTACTTCGCAACATAGCACAGCAAGCCAGTCAAGCTTTTAATATGTGGGCTTCAGTTTGTAGTTATCAAAAACATGATACTATTTTACTAGTGGTAAGTGCAGTGACTCTTATTTGCATCTACAAATACATAGACCTTTTTATAATATATTAATGCTGAGTGTATACACAGACACACACAGACACACACACACACATATATATATATAATACACACACACACACACACACACACACACACACACACACAATCCTAGGAAGCCTTGCTTCAGCACTCCAAATTATTGCTGTCTTTTTCCAGCTGTAACTGCATCTTCAGAAGCACAGTCTATGGTTCTATCAATATAGTTGCTTCCAGATGATAGAATATGCGAATACCAGTGAATTCTAGGAGTTATGGGCCTATTGCCATTCATTTACAGTGATTTGTGTTCCTTCTTCAGATGCAACACTGTGTAGTATATCATAATGGGAGATAAAGCATTCTGTAAATCAATGGGGGATAGTTTTGACAAAAGCTCTGTAAGCAGAAGGCAAATGTACACTCAGAGAATGCCTTCCGGTAGAAAATATACTTCTGTGATAGAAGTGGCTCAGTATAATGTTAATTACATCTGGCAATTGATCCCTGCTAGTGTTTCAATGGTGTCTCCATTTGTCATATTGACCTTACTCAGTGGTCACTTTTGGGTGTTGGTATTGGTGAAACCCTTGCATGAAAAGCAATATTACTAAGTCCTTGCTTAACACCCATATGTTCCACAATTTTTTACAAAGCTTGGATGATAACAGAAGTGTGTAGAAAAGACTGACTGCAATCCATAGAATAAATCACCCTACTCTCATTACAAAAATATTTTCCTATTGATGTCATGATTTGAGTATCATTTACAAGAAATACTAATATCATTTTCTTCCCACACAGAGGGATCTAAATTTGTATTAGTTCTGAAATTTTCATATTACTGATTTCCAATCATACTTCAAGTTTCTGGCTATTTAGTTAAACAATTCGTTGGTCAGACAATGAATCTATAATAATCATATATCTGTAATTTCTCCTTCCAAGAATATGAACAACTAGGGGCACTGTGTAAAAATCTATGATTTTCTTTCATCATCAACGCTCATGAATGTCTTCATAGAGCTGTAACACTAGAACCATCTGCTTTGAGGTAATACATGCCTGTCACGCATAAATGTCTGTAGATCATATCCCATCCTCAGTCACTTGAATTATAGGATCTCTCCAGAAACTTAGAGGTGCAGACTAACAGGAGAAAGGCATCATGTTAGTAGTAGGGACCATGTGTCACTTCATGTAACATACACAGGCCTTTATGACCCATGTGTTTATATATATATATATACATATCTCAGTATCATCATCAGTCGATGATACTATACATCTGTGCATGCCTATTCTTGTGATTTTTGTGGATCAGATAATGCTCAGTTTATGATGTCGCATGATATATTTCTGGTTTATAATTAAGTGTTTCAACTCTATTAAGGCCTCCAAACAACCCAAAACTGAGTCTCAAATGGAAAGTTATTATCCACATATGATATGTTAGTTACTCTCTTCTTTCTGTAATTCAGTACACTGACATCATCACCCTCATTGAGAAAGGTTGTATTTAAGGTTACACTTCCAAGCGGATACAATCTATAATGGTAGAAAAGACATGGCAGAGGCAGGAAAGTCATGGTGGAAGTAGTAGCGTCCGGCTGTCCACAGAAGAAAGAGCAGAAGAAAGAGGTTGGCTGGTCTGCAGGAAGGAGAATGGGGCCTATTAAAGCAGATTTGGGGTCCAACAATAAAACCTCAAAGCTCACCCCCTGTGAGTCATTTCTCCCAGCTGAGGCTTCATCTTCTAACGTTTTTACTACCTTCCAAGTAGTGCCACAACTTGGTGATAAACTATTAAAACACGTTAGCTTATGGGAGAGATTTTTATATTTAAATCACAATAGACGGGAACCCTGCTCTTAGCATCTCCAAGGGAACGCACTATGATTTTCTTAAAGGAGTCTGCCAAAGGCTCCAGATATCAGTCTTCTGTCACCCTGACTCTTCAAGTATCACTGGCTCTTCTGCATCACATGTCTGAATAGACATAGAATCTTGAGTGAAAGTCAGTCCCTGTTGCTCCAAACAACCTTTTCTTTCTGTCGCCACAAAAAACAAGTACCTGTTAGGATTGTTCTCCAAGGGGAGTGAGGTGGTGGACTCAAATGAAGACTATGATGCCTCCAAATTTCAAAGACTCACTATCTCATGTTGTCAGTTATAAGAAAGGTCAGATGCAATAACGTCTTCATTTTAGAATGGCTCTCAACACAATCTATGTGAATAGACACCTAGAAATTTCACAAACTTTGATGGCTCCTGCATCTCTGTTAGATTTACTTGCAACCCTCTAGTACATGAATAAATATAGAGCAGTGTTGTATTTTCCTTACCAATTCTACTCAGGATAATGATATCCAGTGTCATATCTTGTAGCAAGGCAAGGTGATCGAGTTTCCTGAGAATCAAATAATAAACATAAGACTGGAGTCTAGATAGATATCTGAGGCTGGGACCGTGATTAAATAGTGCTGGTATTTCCAACTAAAATCAAGCTTCTGATGGGTTTGTCATGAAGTCTTGGCCCCAAGTTGCCTTTGCTGGAATAACTACATTACAGGAGATGTATTTATTTCCTCAAACAATAGAAACCCATCTGGCAATGCAGCTGCAATTGGGGTCTCCCAACTAATTAAGTTTATAATATGCTACTGTCATCTTTCTTTTGCACAGGCTAATAGGTGAGTAGGAGGTACAGAGGAAACTATCTCATTTGCATCATTCATGTTCTGATGTTTGTGCTAATCCTCTAAATTCTTAAAGAATATATTGTTTTGTTCCCAATTCTAAGAAGGGGCAAAGTGTCCACACTTGGAGTTACGGAGACAAAGTTTGGAGCTGAGACGAAAGGATGGACCATCTAGAGACTGCCATATCCGGGGATCCATCCCATAATCAGCTTCCAAACGCTGACACCATTGCATACACTAGCAAGATTTTGCTGAAAGGACCCGATATAGCTGTCTCTTGTGAGACTATGCCGGGGCCTAGCAAACACAGAAGTGGATGCTCACAGTCAGTTATTGGATGGATCACAGGGCCCCCAATGGAGGAGCTAGAGAAAATACCCAGGGAGCTGAAGGGATCTGATATCCTATAGGCGGAACAACAATATGAACTAACCAATACCCCCCTGGAGCTCGTGTCTCTAGCTGCATATGAATCAGAAGATGGCCTAGTCGGCCATCAGTGGAAAGAGAGGCCCATTGGTCGTGCAAACTTTATATGCCTCAGTACAGGGGAATGCCAGGGCCAAGAAGTGGGAGTGGGTGGGTAGGGGAGTGGGTGGGGGAGCGTGTGGGGGACTTTTGGGATAGCATTGGAAATGTAAATGAAATAAATACCCAATCAAAAAAATAAAAATAAAAAAGAATATATTGTTACTTTTAGCTTACTACTTTCTTAGGTAGAAAACATTTTTGGTGTTCTTTACAGCTGTTCCTAACACAATAGTAATGCTAGTTAATATTTATTGCCAGCTTGACATTATTTAGAACTACCTAAGATTATGTAATTTCAATTGAAACTATCCTAGGTAAAATTTGCCTGAGGGCATATCATATCTTGGTTGCTAGTTGATGTAGGAGCGACAAGTTCACTGAGAGAAGTTACATCCCTAATTCCATCCCTAAGCAGGAGGTTCTGGATTTTTAAACATGTTAGCTGAGGTGAAGCAAGTGAGAAAGCCAGTAAGCAGTGTTTCTCCATGGTTTCTACTTTTGTTCACGTTCTGACTTCACTCAGTGATTGTGACCTGGAAATGAAAACCAAATAAGTCCTTTCATCACCAAGTCACCTTTGGTCGGAGAGTTTTATCACAGGAGCAAAATGAAAGTAGAACACTAGCCCTCACTTCCCAGGTCAGGAGACTGGTACAAAGATTTTGCTTAGTGAAGAGTGTATCTGTCATATGCATGAATTTTAGAATTGAGGAAACAACCATAGGATTGGTCCATGACCTGAGAAATTCAAAGTCCTAAGTCAACTGCTGTATGAAATACTTGAAAGCTTCTATGCCTGCACTGAGTGCTTATATCCTGCAGCTGTAGGGCTGAGGGCTGAGGTTTTTTTTTTTTTTTTTTTTTTTTTTTTTTTTTTTTTAATGAAACCTAGAATCTTATCCTGCTAATGGTTGGCTTATAGCAGAATTTAAATTTCTTCCCTTGCAGGTGCCTACTGTTAAAGTGTGTGCATCTTTTTCTTTTTTCTCCAGCCCAGCAACATTAGAAGCAATCAGCTACCCTCATTACAGTTGGTAGCTTGACAAAAGCATTTGAATGTATTATCTGCACAGTCATCTAGATCCCTGCTTTCCATCAGTGTTTGATTGGAAGTATCCAATGGTGATATTATGTTTGCTTCTATTAACAGATTTTGCTGTCACTTCTCAGCGCCTTGTTTACTACTGGAAATGGAGACATTAGTGACTTTAATCAAATTGGAAATACAAGTCCAGAAATCTCATTAGATTATACATTTAGGTGGTTGAATTTAATGATTTGTGAGATGTATGTTAATGACACTGTTAGAAACAGAAGTTAAACAACACTTAACGATACCACCTGAAAACCCTTCTCTGATTTATCCTCTAAGGAAAAGTAAAATGTGACATGCACAATAAAATTGTGAAGGAACACAAAGAATTATCTACACTAACAAATACTTAAGTATTCATTTTTATTTTGGTTATTTTTTAATAGACACTTAAAACTATGTGTGCTTTAGAGTTTGGTAATTAAAGGGGCAATTGCCATTTCACTGCAATGAAACAAAAAATGTTAAATTAAATTGAAACAATTAAGGAAAGTATAAGAAAGTCTTATAAAATCGTTGTTTGTGTGAACTACCTGGGCATTACAACATAGTATAAAAATAAATTCAAAAGTGTACATAAAATGTTTGGAGTTTCTAGGAACAATAAAGGCACAGAAATAGAATATAATAATTATATGATTAAGATTCCTTTGCAAAGAATCAAATTGGATTTCAAATACATTATTGATAGGAATCTCTAGGAAAGTTGTGCCACTTCAGAAAAATATTATTACTGTTCATGAAATTCGCCCAAATAAATTCTAGTTAATGAAATCAATTTGGGTGTCCCAATGTAATAAACATTGGAACATTGTGTTAGAAAGTAAGAAAAACATCTTTAGTACCCTGAAACACACCTGGGTTTAGGTATGGTGGAGCTGTCAGCAAAGCCCAGGCTTTGAGCTACACATCCCTGTGATAGTGATGTGTTATACTCATGTGTCTGACATTTATCGTCTACGAGTACAATAATTATGGATGGAATCCGAGAGGACACATTTCTCTTTGTACAGGCTTCAAGACATTTAACATATTCTATAATGTTAAGAAACTAGCCATACTTTACAGATAATGAAAGCCAGACCTAGAACCAGGATAGAAAATGTAAATTCCATTCTCAGTCATTTTAATGCTTTAAAATCAAAATGCTTTAAAAAGAAATTGATAATTGTATAAAAGGGTTCTCCATGACACTCTTTCAAATGTGTGACTTTTGAAAAAAATTGATATTTTTGTCAGATATGCTCGCAATTTAAAGAAAATTTCAAACACACCATAGAACCACAGCTCAATTGCTCTTGCACATTATTGTGACAGATTAGCACACATGCACATATACACTCATATGCACATACTCAGCAACAAATAGTTTTCATTCCATTCTTTGGAATATAATCTTCAAGAAATCTATGAAGGGCTGGAGAGATGGCTCATAGTTGAGAGGACAGGATGCTCTTCCATAGGTCCTGAGTTCAATTCCCAGCAACCACATGGAAGCTCACAGCCATCTACAGTGAGATCTGGTGCCCTCTTCTGGCCTTCAGGCATGCATGCATTACAGAGCACTGTATACATAATAAATACATTTTTATTTTAAAAAATAAAAGAAACCTATGAAATATGTAGCTATGTATGTGCATATGCTGAAGTCTAAGCCTGAAATTTTTCATTAATTTCTAGAATGAATGATAACTTTGATTTTCCCCACTGGGAAAATTTGTTGCCTGTGGTTCCACGTTCTGCCTCGTTGCAGGGTATGGAAACTCCACAGGGCCTACTAAACGCAGAACGCTAGGCTGCATTTACCCTGTGCTGCTATCAAGTGCTGGGCTTGTGGGAAGCATTGGTACAATGCTCAGGAGGTGGGAAAACACAGCATAAGGTTTAGGCCTCAGCCTGAGTGAAAAACAGCACGGGCTGAGCCTGAAGCTGGGCTTCCTTGACTTCCAGACATGGAGACGCTGCTGGAAATTACGAGGAGAATTCAGGAACTGATGAGGCCCACAAACTGAGGATGAGTCCCAGGGCGGTATGTATGTGCAGTGAGGTTCTGGCTTAGCTCAATGGTGACTGTCCTTAGTTTATTATTCTCTGGGAGTGCGGAGAAGCCTTCAGCAGGAGACTTAGCATGGCTCTGTAGACGAAGGCTTCCTGGGTGCTCCCTACCAAACTCCCCATGGCAGTTCTTGATGAGAGAGACAGTCCATGCTTATCAGTACAATTTATTGACTGTTCAGTGTGGAAAAACGGGTGCATGTAACATCCACAGGGTGAGCCAGAGATTAAACACCGTTTGCAGAAAGGAATATCCAGGAAGGGAAGCTTATTGTCTAAGCCCTCAGGGCCTATCTAGATACCTCATTAGCACGGAGAACAATGTTATTATCTATTTGACCATTGGTTACATCCTATGTGGGGAGTGTGGTCATGTGTTTCAGGCCTGGAATCTGGTAGGAAGCAGGGTAATGATTACCATCCTAAGTTGGGAAACAGGGTCTCTGAACCCACAAAGTTTCCTGGCACAGTCCACTGCTCTACAGTTTCCCATGTGTCATAGTCCTACTATGACAAGTGTGGCCATTGCGCTCTCTCTCCTTTAGGGCTCTGAGGACCTCTTGGTTTCTAGAATGCACTGTCTCTAGTCATGACCATTCCAGAGGTGCTCTGGCTTCTGATTTAATTAGTAAAGCACAGATGAAATTTTAGTTGCAGTGAAAGTACAGTGAAATCACACAATAATTGTAGATGCAGGATGCCTCACATTAACAACACACAATCCTTAGATAAAATTAAATTTTGAAAATGTTTGCAGTTTTCCAAAAGTTGCTGAAGAGACTCGGGAGCCCTGAGATGAACACAGGTATGAAATAAGAATTATTACTACACGCATCTGAAACAAAAGGAGTGTTGTACCTCAGCAGTTTTACAACTAGTAGGCTTTAGGTGAAGGAATGACATCAAAGCACTGTGTCCTAGCATCACTTTCCTGGTGACCTTCACCTACTCTGACACCTTTGGTAGTGAGTACTAGAATGTAACCATAAGTAAATACATGGTAAATGATTGAAATATCAGACTATATACTTACTGAGAGTAAGAAGGGAGAAACTAGAATGATTCACTTGGAAACATTGGTAGAAGTTATGTTTAGTTTGCTATAGATACAAATGTTTACATGAAGATATCTATAGGTCTGGGAACAGGTATGTGTTTCATTGTTCTATCAGATGAGATGGTTTTGGAAAGACAATATCCCTGAAGCAGTGGACATATTTAGACTTCAGATCTTTGTTTGTTCTTAATAACAGGAGCAGGAGTTCTTTAGCTGATTCTAAGACGGGGCTATTAAAATTATAAAATGAGAACATAGCATGTGTTTCTAGAAAGTGAGGGAGTGGTAAAACAAACAAAACTACCTCCATGAAGGATTGTAAGTAATCCACGTTTCAACATTCAAAAACTCCTAATGGAAGCTGCTACAATTGGGTTACAGTCTTGTGTTGTACCATAGAGTGCAGAACAGAAATTCATGAATTCATATTAAATGTGGCTGTTTTATATAAATGAGTTGGTTCATGTATTTAAACACTTGGTATCTAGTTGGTGGTACTGTCTTGGAAAGCTATGGAGCCTTTATGAGACCTTTATGCTAGAGCAAGTATATGTCTAGATGTGGGTTTGTGGGAAAATAGCCTCACCCCACTTCTCTCTCTCTCTCTCTCTCTCTCTCTCTCTCTCCCCCCCTCTCTCTTTCTTTCTGTCGTATGAGCAGAAGAAATTTGATTAACCAGCTTCCCTTCATGCCACCACTCTTTGTTTGTTTGTTGACATGACTTTCCTATCAATGATGAATGCTATCTCTCTGGAACTATAATCTAAAATAAATATATTCCCCTCTAAGTTACTTTTGGGTATTTTACCACAGCATCAGACAACTAACTAATACAATGGCTGAGTAAATGAACCAAAAGGATAGATATAAGTCTCCCAGGTAGAGGATTTCCAAGCAGCCTAAGGAGCAGTTGTATTCTGAGAGGAAATGAAGCTTAATGCGACTGAGAATGCTGAATGGCTTCCTTCCAAAGAGTACTGTGTAGAAGGGGCAGGAAGTGTAGCTTTTAGAACAGAAACCTGACAGTTCAAGCAAATGGTAACCAAATAAAAGCTGGTACCACTGCTAGACCATGAAAAAGAGAGATTTTACTTAAAAAAAAATACAATAGGTCATTGGAGAAAGACTAAGTTTTCAAAAATCAAGCAGTATAAACAATAAATCAAAACTCGTGCACATCTATAAAAGAGCTTACAGTATGTACTGTATACATTCATTTGATTTCTAGAAGTTAAAGGGACAAATTGCTAATGCAATGGTCTATATTAATTTGCATTCATTAATTATTAGGATGTCAATCAGACAAATTAGAAAGGATTTGTAAGATTTGAACTACACAGCTAAACCACTATCGATTTGTTGGATAGAGGATATATATTATATACTACTTTCAAGTATGAATAGATCATTTTTATATTTTACTTAAGCATGGATGCATATGAATCAAATATACTAAAATATTTTCAAAGACTGTCTTAGAGTTATTATCTGACCACAGTAACAAAGAAGTTAGAAATCAATTACAAAGACAGAGAGATGAAAATGCTATAATCTTAGTTATTAGTGCTGTGGTGTGTAGCCTGGGCATCTGGAGCTTTAAGACTCCATGGGGCTGAGACATAGCTCAGTGAAAAAACTTGTCGAGCATGGGTGAGGCTCTGAAACCCATTCCCAACACTAAAACAAACAAACGAATTTCAAGGAACCATCAAAGCACCCTGGATACTGCTTGGAAGTGTAACCTGCTGTCCTCCCATGTATCTCCTATCATAAAAGCTCTTTGAAAGTAGCTTCAGTTTCCACTCTGTGGAAAAACAAAAACAAAAACAAAAACCTTTGGACTGCTATTGCACAAATATCTGCTTTGCATTTTAAAATGCATCTCAGAAGTGATTTGGTTCCCTTCTATATCACTCCAAGAGTCCTGATTGTCAGAGAATAGTGTTCACTCTTTTACCCAAGAGAAGCAAAGGGAAAACTCTTTGGGTGGGAGAAAAAATCAAAACGGCATTTGGATGGGCCCCATGTGGTTCAGTTACTTCTCAATATAGCACAAATTCATTTTAATTTAATGGATTTGTTACAAATTTCCTGAAAAGCTTTTTCAGAAGGAGGCTATGAATTAGCAGCTCAGCAGCCCACTGAGGAAGTCATTATGCACCAAGCTCCAAGCTGAGATAATCAAATAATAACTGGCAATTTATAACTTCCAAAGTAATATCCTTAAATATGGAATTGTGAAAGGGAACATTTGCCCATAGTGTTACTGCAGTGGAGATGATTAGTTTTTGAAACAACAAATAAATTTCTTCTTTCCCTGGTGACCATCTGCTCTTGCCTTTGAGATATGTAGGTGCTGGATACTGGTCCATATCAACTTTGTCTCTCCGTTTTTCATTGCTGATCCTGTAGCAGGATGCAAAGATACAGGGGGATATTCCAGTTATGATTCTCTTGGCTACAATCACCTATGAGACAAAAAGCAACTAATGTGAGTATAGGTTTCTTTTGACTCACAGTTCATAGGGATACAGACCACCACACTACGGCAAGCATGTAAGCAGGAAGAACTCCCAACTGTGGCAATGTTTAGTGGGCTTGTCCTTTTGAGTTGTCAGTCAAGAAACAGAGAACAATGCATTCTGTTGTTCAGATCTTTTGTTTTTGCCTTTTGCACTTCTTCCCATTTTATTTTGCGTGGACTCTAGCCTGTGGGTTAATGCCTCACATTCACGGTGTTTCTTCTCATCTCAGTTAATCCTTTCATCATATGCCTCCTCATAGAAGTGGATTTCAAGTACAGTCAAATAGACAGTAGAGAGTAAGCATCACATGGATCTTACAACAACACTTTTATTAGTTTTAATAACTGTACTGCTAAAGAAATGCAAGAAAGAGATATTACAGAGAACAATACCACAATGGGCTGAGGGCTGAGAATGGCCAGTGTTGTGATAAGAGATGTTCCACTAGCACCCTAAACTTGTCAGTATGGTAACTAGCTCAGTTGCTTCATTCATTACAATGAATATTTAAAAGATACTACCCAAAAGTGTATATTAACAAAGCAAAGGTATGAAATTGGGATTTGCATAGGATTTTAATATTTCATTGCTTTCTGAGTAAATTTTTGAAATGTGTGGATCAACAGTTTATTTTTTTCACATCAAAATAGATCTTTAGGATATTTGAGAGGCCACACTGAATGAAAAATAATTTTTTTTTCTGCTGAGCAGTGTATAAAAAAACCATTGGGTCTGCTGTTGATTTCACCTTGCAATGAAGTCTTTCATAGCCAAACAACTACATCTCCCCAGTGCTGGCTTTAGATACTCCTGTGGAATTTGTTAATGAGTGCATACGTTTAATTCCTCATGTGAATGTAGATCCTCAAGAACAGGGCAGGTCAGTATGTTTTCAGTGACAGCTTGAATTCACCTTTGTGTTCTAGATGGAAAGTGGGATTTTCAGGCATGGGGAAATATGAATGAGGATGCTGTCTGAGAATCACACTGTGCCTTAATCTTCAAGACTATTCATTTCCAAATTCTGTCTATGCTGTACATAATCTCCATATCTTTAAAATGGGGATAATAATTTGAAGTCTCATCAAATCTTGGGCAAAATTTAGTCTTCTTATTAAAAGTAGAATATTTGTACCTTGGTGGAGCAAATATAAGAGTTAGTGTGTAATAGCTCACAGCAGTACCTGGTGTTCACCTTGGTGAGCAGATTCAGGTTCTAGAGCTAAATAGGCTCTTTGATTCTTAGTATGTCTTGTCTGCCTTACGTGATGTATTGAATGCAAATTATTTATTTTTTAGTAAATTGGTATGAACAACAGAAATATCTATAGAGTAATGAAATTCTGTCTCTGTCTATTCTTTCAATATACAGGACTGTTGATTTGGCTGGTTTCACTTCTGTGAGCTGTGGGAGCCTCACACTTCACATGAGTTCTCAGCAGCTTTCTGAGATTAGGCCAAGTCTCGGATGAATGACCATCAGTAAATCAATCTTATGAAGTCAGTTATTTATGTCAATATAGTATGGTGACAAAGAACAGGAAATATAGCCACTGCCTTTATAGAATTAAAACACAGAGGAGTGACTAGCCTGAGCTGTGTCTGACTTTTATGGAAACCTTTTCAGAAAGGCAGCTTTTATTCCCCTTATTTCATAACCAAGGGAAAATTCTTCCTCAGATAACTTGCTAATGGCTATCTATCTAGGATATAGCCCAGGTCTGTCTGTCCTCAGTGCCCACAGTTTTCTACCATGTAATTTGTACAGGACACTATTTTACCTTCTGATGATTATAAATGGCATGCATAGGAATGTGGTAAATAATGATTGCACTGTTAAAAATAAGTGAATGTCCAGCATGTATCTCACCATGTAAAGTGATAGTTAGTTTATTATCTTATTACTTAACTCATGTCAAGCTCTGAATTTAAGTGGCTTACTGGTAGGATTTAAAGGAGAATAACAATAATAAAATGTCTCTATTTACCCATGATAAATTATTCATTAATGATTGTGTCAGTAAATCAGACTAAGATGAGGGAGCTGTGTCTTCATCAGAACTAAGGCTAAAGATTAGGGGGACAAGGGTTGAGACAGATTGAGATTTAAGGAAAGTCTTAAAGCTGGGCCCAGTAGGGGTTGGCCCTTATGATTCTGACATAGACTAGCAATCTTCTGGCAGCTATCCTTGAGTCAAGGGCAGTTGTGATTTGCTAAGGACATGTTCCTAGAAGAAGCTAGCAGTAGATAAAGTGCCCTAGGGAAGAGAAAGACTCAGTGTTGGCTTGATCTGTGGATAGATTATAAATTATACCTGAGGTTTCTCTAGTGCATTTTAAAGTTGAAGTAGAGAATTTTGTTTGTTGTGGTCACCCACTGGCCGAGTACTATCCAGAGGTGGGAGTCAGGTTTTGTGAACTTGTAGGTAGTCCCACTAGCTCAAATTGTTGATGCCAAGAAGTGCTTGCTGATAGGAGCCTGATATAGCTGTCTCCTGAGAAGCTCTGCCAGAACTTGACAAATACAGAGGTGGATGCTTGTAGCCAAACATTGGACTGGGCACAGGGTCCCCACTGGGGTCCCCAATGCAGGAGTTATAGAAAGGACTTGAGGAGCTGAAGGGGTTTGCAACCCCATAGGAAGAACAACAACATCAACCAACCAGAACCCCCAGAGTTCTCAGGGACTAAACTACCAACACGGAGAGTACAGATGGAGTGGCCCATTGCTCCAGCTGCATATGTAGTAAAGGATGGCCTTGTTGGACATCAATGGGAGGAGAGGCCCTTGGTCCTGTGAAGGATTGATGCCTCAGTGTAGGGGAATGCCAGGATGGGGAAGCAGGAGTGGATGGGTGGGGGACACCCTCATAGAAGCAGGGGGAGGGGGAATGAGGTAGGATGTTTTCAGAGGTTAAACCAGTAAAGGGGATAACATTTGAAATGTAAATAAAGAAAATATCTAATGAAAAATTAAAATAAAATAATGGAACCATAATTCAAATCCATACATTGGTAGTGTTTTCATAGGATTTAATTGCATACATCTTTGATTTTTGATGTAGTCTCACAAGATAAGGTGGTCTAGACTTAAACTCTTGATTTTCTCACCCCAGCCTTCCAAGTTCTAGAATTACAAATGTAAATGTGTACACCAGGCCTGGCATTAATAATGTGTATAATAAATTGTGTGATCCTTACACATTGGCAAAGAAAAATGGGCTTTCTCAAAAGCAGATGGATTGTGCACATCATGTAAGAGCTGGTGGTAGCAGGTGGTTGTGTCTCACTGGCCGATACAAAGCAGAATCTGACATGATACCTCTTTGCAACTGGAGACCAACACTCTATAGTGATATCTCTGTAAGTTAACAGCATCTTAAGCTGTGTCTGATATTTTATCATTGACTTGTTCTTATATCTAATGATTATTTGCTTTCCAGTCGAAATCCATTTAATTATAAATAATTAAAGTAATTTAGCCAGGATCTAATTCTAATGGTGCCAAGGGCAGTGAATAATCTTTTGGTCACCTTTTGTTAATTGGGACATATATCTATTACTACATTAATCATACTAAAATAAAACCCTCTCACTGAAGCCTGACTTTAACCACTGACTCTTCAGTCCTTCATAGAAGCATCTAGATTTCATGCATACCATTATCTATCTATCTATCTATCTATCTATCTATCTGTCTGTCTGTCTGTCTGTCTGTCTGTCTATCTATCTATCTCCCAGGGTGCATGCCTAAATATTGTTGATCACACATACTGGTGTTTGACTTTTGGCCCTGGTCAGACCTGCCTGGGCATGATGATAAATAATGTCTCAGCACATCATCCTTAAGATAGAAAACCAAACTTGAATAATTTTAGTTTGAATAGAATAAATATATATTAGTAGAGGAAATATCACAGTAAAAAACATAGCGCCTGTCATATATAAGACAACATTTATAACTCTTTTGTCCTATAAAGAGAAGATGAGATAGACAAGTATAGAAACACAATAAGGAGTATGGTTTACTATATATGCTAGAATTGTAGCTGAATCTCTTTCTCTGTCACACTGATTTTCCACATTTCTGACAATGAAAGGATCAGGGGTATAGTAAAATTTTAAAGTGGTATTTTATTTAAAATCCAAGTGAAGAAATTCCTTAAAAAATAAAAATAAAAAAAGGAGAATGAAACTTACTGCAAAGATATATTTCCACCTAGAAAGATGTGTTTCTCTACAGCGAACAATGTTGCCTTGGTCGTCTGATTTTAATTAAATGCATCACCTCTCCAGAGGTACATACACTGTATTAAATTTTTACATTAGTCATTAAAGATTCATTTTTAGTGTCCCTCTCTTGATAGAGTAATTCTCCAAGTATTGGATTTTATTTTTCATTTTAAATTATTCTCTCCTCTAGTCCAGTGTCAGTCACTTACTTGCAACAAAACACTGGGTGAAATGTAACTATTTGAATGAATAAAGCAGGCACTCCAGAGAATGAAGCCATCCTGCTGTGTTTGTAATGAAATCTATTTCTCTTTGATGATCTCAATTAAAAGAAGTTAAGAATTAGAAGTGTGACTTTAATTATTTCTTGATGTATCTTGTTCTTTTTTGCCAAGCAGAGGGGGAAAAGCTAGCAAGCAAGAGCTTCTGTGAGGATTTCCTGAGCTAACTTTTGCACAAGGTCTCTGAAATACGTTGTGCTTCTCAGGGATGTGTACTAGCCATTGATCATCGCCAAGGAAAGGGCAGGGAATCTTTGCTACTGGATTCTTATAAATAGTTCCAAAGTATGGAGATGAAATTACAGTTCTCTATAGCCCCTTATCTCGGGTCAGACATTCTGGTTAGGTCTAGATGAGTTACTCCCTTCATCTATCAACTATTTACCATGTATAATATGAAAGCCCTCCCCCCAACCCTCAGACTCAGGTATTGAATGCTTGGCCTCCAGCCTGTGGCAGTGTTTTGGGAGGCTGTGAATGATTGCTCCTTAAAGTTGTATTTTCAGGTATTTTGTCATAGCAATGTAAAGTACCTAAGCTAGTGGCTGGTAGATGGTGATCAACTCTCAGCAGCTTTGTCTTCAAGGGGTTAAAAGCTATGTCTGCTTACATGGGTGGTACCTTGGTACAGGTAGGTGGAGATTGAAAGCTTGGAGTTACATAGTCACTTCATCACCACCAAGTCATCTAGAGGTCTCAGTAGAAGGATTGTCAGGTTTTCTACAGGAAGACTCAATGTTCCTGTAGAAGTGTTGAAAAAAAGATGGAGAACCGAAGCCACCAATTTTGTAAGGCCTAGCATCTAAACATGCAGTGCCACTCGTGCAACACATGGTTTTTCAGCCAAAGTATCCACAGAGCCAGCTACAGTTAATGTGAGTGTCATAGACTCCAGATGGTAGTTGATAGCTTGCCAAAGGAAATGTGGATCTTATGAATCTTATCTATCCTTCTACAGCACATTTCACACAGAACAATAGCCCTCATTATCTCTCAGCAGATACATAAAAATTCTGCTTCCCTTCAGAGCACAGCCTAGGATGCCCTTCCCTTCATATGTACAAAACTAGGTAATGAAGAATGCTGAACTCCAAATTTAATAGATACCCGTGGTTGTCCCTGGGACAACCTTCAAATTACTTAATTAAAAAACATTAGATATTGGACTGTGATTCTGTTCTGAAGCTGTGTTGGGAGAGAAAGTATTTTTGAAGAGAGAAACTTTTCTTAGCTTTTGTCTCATAAATTTTTATAAATTTTAAGATGGTCACAGACTTTGTGGGTGGGAACGTAGACATCCTACTACCTACCCCCCCACCCTGACACATATATTCACAGTTAGTTTGTTCAAACTATAAATAAATCTTTTCCCAAACTGTGTTTCCAAATTTCCTTTAGAATATAAAGAAGCTTGGCTGTGGTTTTATGAACTTGTATCCTGTAAAACATTGTATCTAAAAGTCTAGTGTAAAATTGTACTACCTGTCTTCTACATTTACATATAAAAAAGCTGAAGAGACATGTTTAGTTCTTCATATCTTATGGAATACATTTATAGAAGAACATAATGAAAGGTTCAATTATATCTATTTACCATAAACTAATTGAGACCCTTTGTGTTCTCTTTCATGTATGCCAGGAACTGCTTTAGATCCTCGCAAGACTAAATGAATCACTACAGTCTATTGATGGTGGCTGAATGAGGGGAAGTCAGTTTTCTACATGGATGAGGTCCCTGGTAGGTTACATACATAATCCTAGTGGTCACACAAAAACACGTTGAGCAACACTAAATTGACTCGGTAGTTCTCTCTCTCTCTCACACACACATACACACATACACACACACACACACACACACACACACACACACACACACACGTGCATGCAAAGACAAATACAAAGGGTCAGATGAGCATACATATCAGAGTGAGTATGGAACACAAGAGGAGTTGGAGGGGAGGAAGAAGGGTACAAATAATAGAAATGCAGTATTCATGTATGAACTTCAACAACAAATAAAACATTTTTTTAGAATATTCTATTTCTATTTTTAATATTTTTATTAGGTATTTTCCTCATTTACATATCCAATGCTATCCCAAAAGTCCCCCATACCCTCTCCCCAACCCTCCTACCCAACCACTCCCACTTTTTGGCCCTGGCATTCCCCTGTACTGGGGCATATAAAGTTTGCATGACCAATGGGCCTCTCTTTCCAGTGATGGCCGACTAGGCAATCTTTTGATACATATGCAGCTAGAGTCAAGAGCTCCAGGGTACTGGTTAGTTCATAATGTTGTTCCACCTATAGGGTTGCAGATCCCTTTAGCTCCTTGGGTGCTTTCTCTAGCTCCTCCATTGGGGGCCCTGTGATCCATCCAATAGCTGACTGTGAGCATCCACTTCTGTGTTTGCTAGGCCCAGGCATAGTCTCACAAGAGACAGCTATATCTGGGTCCTTTCAGCAAAATCTTTTTTAAAGTAAAAAAATGTATCATTCAAATATGAGTTCTAAACTGCTGTCTTTATGGTGTTATGACCACTGTAGCTGAAGGTACAGTCCTGTAACATTGCCTATAGCAGCCTTGGGAGAGAATTTCAGAGACCTCTACTCAAATGACGCTGAGAATGTTAACTTTGTCATAGAAAAAAGTCTCAGGATGAATCAGTGTGACAGAAGTTGAAAGTTTTAAAGTTTTAAGTATTGATTTAAGCATGGATGTTAAGGGAAAGAGGTATGTCTAAGAAAAGAATAGTAGACATCCGAGAGTAGCTCTGGGCTTCTCCAGAGTATATTGTACAAAAATCTATCATAAAAACCTTATTTACAGTTTGGACACTTATGGAGTTGCCACCTGCAATAGGTTTCTAAAAAGGTTGCAATATTTTTCCTGTATAATGACAAATCACAAATTCTTCTGAGGTACACTGGATAATATTATGCACTTATGGGGTCACAGGAGTTGAAGAAATCCTACGATTAGATCAGGAGTCAGTGCAGATATACCTGTTGACTGAAAATTGAGTTTCTAGTCTTGCATGTGAGATTCTGGGACAACTGTAAGATCATAGACACTTAGGCCTTAAACATGATTTTTGCTATGTTAACACTCTCATTTGAGCAGTAGAGGCACCCAGCCAGTACCTAGCAGTCAGAAAAATGCCCTACCGAGATTAGGAAACTTCCTTACACTGGACCTGCATCCCTAGCAAAGCAGTGAAGCCATTGGCAGCCCAGTTGGCTTATAGCTGAAGCAACGTGGGAGACCCTCAGCAAGAACTGCATAAACTCTATCACTTTCCAGGTCCTTAAGCAATGAAAGTCATAAGACAAATAGCTTACTGTTACTATGACAATAACACACTGGGTTTGGGTCTGATTTCTTAAATAGCATTTGATAATGAACGAAGCCTAGTACTCTGACTCTATTTTAATATCGTCACTGTACTCAAGAGTACTCAAGGATGACTGGGGTCCTTGAAGAGGTTTGATAGTGAAGTGGCAATGCTTAGGTTTATACACTTAGAAGTTCATTTAGATGTCACTTAAAAATGTGAGTGTAGAGCAGAAAGAGGAGGGATGCTGAGGTCCAGGAAAGAAAATTCAGTGAAGTAGCCTATATTAGGGATTGGATGTGGCAAAACATTTTCACGTTGGGAACTGTTTTAAAGATTGAGCCAACATGAGTTGCCTTTTAATTAGATGTTAATTTAAGAGAAAAAACTAGGGATGATAGCTACTGGCTGTCTGCCTCCACTGCTCACAATGTGGGTGGTGAACTCTAAATGTGTGATGAGGGAAGGAAATAAAAAGGAGAGGGACAGAAGGAGGATGAAAGGGAAAGATGGAAAGGGATTAGAAGAGTTAAGGCGAGGGGGGGGGACATCTCAGAACAAAGGTATCCTTAGTCTGATATAACCTCTTAGTTTTGGCTTGGATCACACAGGTCCATAGTACACTATTTGATGAGATAGAAAGTATAGAATAAGAGCTAACTGTAAAGTGTGTGTGGACTTTAATTTTCACTATGGGCATCCTCTGTTTGGTTCATCCTGAATATAGTAGGCAGTATAGTAACAAAGCACTGGTGATCCTGACATAACCTTGAACACATTTTGACTCATTTGATCAAAGATAGAAAAGATATAAGGGTTGAGAGGTAAAATTGAGAGTATAATCAATTTAAAATGAAAAGGGGGAAAGTACAGACTTTTATCATCAGCCTACAAGTATTACAGGAATAAAATGATGGTAGCAACTTGTAAAATGTTGAGTCTAAGCATCAAACCAATATTTCTCTAAGTCACTATTGTCATTAGCTCACCTGCATTAACAAAGTATAATATGTGTCCATGTGGCCTTACACACACACACACACAAAGAGAGAGAGAGAAGAGGGGACAAAGAGACAGAGACAGAGAGACAGAGTCAGAGACAGAGAAAGACAGAGAGAGACAGAGATAGAGAGACAGAAAGATAGACAGTGAGAGTAACATTCACATTTCATAGATTTCCAAAAGGAATGGACTGCAACTATATCCAGGAAAATCAGAGAAGATAGGCTGTCCAGCATCTAAGTCCCTTATTAGGGAAGATCCAAAGTTCTCTTACCAATAAATACTCTACTTCTTGGTTGTATAAAACTTTTAGTTACCTTTCAATGTACTGCTTTTCTGATGACTTCAGTTCACAGTGGACACAGACACACTCATTCACCTATGTAAATATAAGCAGGTTCAGCTTATATTTATTGGCTAATCGTTATGTTCCAGTCACTGATAAATGTTGGCACTCAGTGATGACATTGTTGGTATATACCACACCTACAAATAGGAGGGGGTTGTACAAAGACCTCAGAGTTGGAGAGGGTATTGCTCAAAATTTCTCACTGTGGAGCCTATGAGGTTGATCTGCAATGAGTATACACTTATATCCTTCCAGTCTCTTGTGTTTAAGTACATAGGATGGCTAGATGAGTTGGAGCCTTAGAGAAGGAGTGTTTTTTTAATGATTATTTTCTTTATTTACATTTCAGATGGTATTACCCTTCCTGGTCTCTTCTCCATTCCCTCCCCCTCCCCTTTGCCTCTAAGAAGGTACTCAGTCACTCACCCACCCCCATACCCACCCATACCCTCCTTCACTCTAGCATCTTCCTTCACTGGGGCAACAAACCTCCCCTCCCACTGATTCCAGATAAGTCAATCTTCTGCTAAATATGTAGAAGGAGCCATGGACCCACCCATGTACACTCTTTGGTTGGTGGATTAATTCCTAGGAGCTGTGTGTGGTCCAGTTATATGATACTGTTCTTTCTATGGAGTTGCAATTCCCTTCAGCTCTTTCAGTCCTCCCCTATCTCTTCCACTGGGGTCCCTGGGCTCCGTCCCATGGCTGGCTGTAAGTGTCTGAATCTGTCCTGGTTAGGTCCTGGCAGAACCTCTCAGAGGACAGACCTACTGGCTCCTCTCTGCAAGCAGTTCTTGGCAGCAGCAATAGTGTTGGGGTTTGGTGTTGAAGGAGTGTTTCTTATAGAAAGGCTGAAGCATAAAAGATGTTGCCCAAGTAGGCTTTGAGGGTGAGTGCCAGGCAAGCCTGTGCTCCAGTCTCTAACTCCTGGAGCCTCTTGCAATCTATATTTCTTCAAATTGTCATTTCCCTTTGCACTCTGAACTCTCCCAAGCCTTTCAGGATCTGTGTCTGCAAGGTAATAGGGACATGACTTGAGGCCCATGTTCATGAGGCTTACACCTAATTTATAGTCATAATTTTGAGTCACAACTTTACACCTTTCCCAGAAGCCTTGACAGAACCTCTGACTCATTGTTCATTTTCCTTACTGTCTCAGTATAAAATGCCAAAGAACACATCTGTCTTTGTCTTTTCTGTCTGTGGGCTTTTTGTTACTATGCAGGCCTCATAAAACTACTTCAGCATCAGTAAGACTTATCTATTGAATAAGAATTCAATTTCAGGGAAGACAAATTCTGTTCCTGTTTTCCTTAGAATTTCATTGACATTTTAGAAATCAAACCATTGGTAATGATGAAATCGGACATTTTTAGGGCTTCATAAAATTTAGTTGTGTAGTTGCTGGACTTTGTGGCTTCAGGGCCCTTAGATGAGTGAATTACACAGGGATCTTACCCTACTCAGCTCATTCAGATGATGTGAAGACGATTTCGGATGCTTTTTGAAATAAGAAAGGAGGTGAAAGGCTAATTAAAGATTTATGTGCTTGAGATCTACGTGCTTCTCTCGGCTCCACCAGGCAGGCAATGAAGCGCCTCACTTCAAGAGTGTCACGGCTTGGCTCTAGAGCATGCAAATGGCCATCCATCCTGGTCTGGAGGCAGAGGTGGTTATCACACTTCTTGTAATGATAGGTTTCTGTCAAGTTGACACAAACTATAGTAACCTGGAAGAGGGAATCTCAATTGGGGAATTATTTCCATCAGGTGTCCATCCCCAGTGTGGGAATTTCTTGATTGATGACAGGAGGGCTCATCCACTGTAAGCTGTGCCTTTCTTGAGTTGGTGGTCCTGGCTTTTATATAAAAGCAGGCTGAGCTAGCCATGAAAAGCAAGCTAGTAAGCATTCTTACTCCATGGTCTCTGCTTCAGTTCTTGTACCCAGTTTCCTTCTTTGAGTCCCTGGCCTGACTTTCTTTAGTAACTGATTGTGATTGGTTAACTGTTATATGAAATAAGCCTTTGTTCCCATAAGTTGATTCTGGTCAGTGTGGAATCATAGCATCAGGGAATCAAAACTAGACCACCTCTCTACTGGCCAGCCACATCGCAGTTTGTAAATTGGGAATGACTTTTGTGTGTGTGAAGTGCCTCATTTATTTATAATAATGATGATAATAATAATAATAATAAACAATAATGGTTTATTGTAATTTAAATATTCATCTTCATTAATTATAAATTAAATAATGTATAAAAATAATAATTATTATAGTATACTACATCATAGTTTTGGAGGGAAAGACAACTCTGTAGAATTGGTTTATGATATCTAACTTTTATGGGCTCCATAATTAAGCTAATATTGCCTGGATTGAGTAGCAAGTATTGACTCACTGAGTTCCTTTTCTGGTCCTTCAACTAGTTTTAATAGATTTACTTCAAGTGTTTGAGTTTTATTAATTTACTAACTCTATCAACCAGCATTGATGGGCTAGAAACCATGCTGGGTGCTGGAAATCCCAAAAGACCAAAAGATTCTAGATGCTAGTAAACTTGTTCCAGTGGTTATAGAAATCAAAAAATGGAATGAGTACCAACTCACCAGCAATATTTTCCATGGTGTTGATCCAAAACCCAGCTCTCACTTCATAGGGAATGAGAAATTATTTGTTTGTTTGGTTGGTTGGTTTTTAGCTCTTCATTGATTCTTTGTGAGTTTCACATCATGCACCCCAGTTCCCTCATTTCCCTATCCCCTCATTTTGCCTTTGCCCTTGCAATGTCTACCCTCAAGATAAAGTACAAGGGCATACACACACCATCACAATCACCACCACCACCACCACCATCACCTCCACCACAACCACCACCACAGTAGACTAGTGGTAGAGCTCATCTCTCTCTCTCAGTCTGTCCTTGGGGCTAGCTCATTGGCTCCCCTATGATCAGAGCTAGCACTACTATGTAGTGCTATCAGGGTAGCCCAGGCCACACTTCTGAGTATTGTAGCCAGTGATGTACAGGGCCAGCTCACCTACTCTCATGACCCTGGGGTCAGCTCTCTTGATTGCCTCAAGCAAGGGAAGAGGGGACATCTTCCTTCACCCAAACCACCTCATGGCAAACTAGTAATGGGGTCAACTCTTCTACATTCACATCTTTGGGCAATTTAACCGTACCCTTGGCACCAAGGCCAGCTCTTCTATGCTGTATGTGCAAGATACATGGCCTGCTATCTGGAGTGGTGCATCAAGTGAGGTGTGGCCAGTGATACACAGACCCTGAACCTCCACATGGTTCCTGGTTGCTTCCCAGACCAAAGACATCCCCATGTTCTCTAGTGGTAATATGAGCCACTTCCATCAACACTGACTCCTGCTGCTATGAGTCACAGATACAGACATGGTCCTCAGCAGCAGTTCTGTCTGGGACCTTAAGATAGCCTAAGGTGTCAGGACTGGTCACTCACACCAGGAAACTCCTCTCCACCATTGAGAATCCAGTTTATCTCTCTTCATAATGCTCAAGCTGTTTCACTTTTCTTTTTCTCCCATATGGCATATTGTGTTAGCTCCTGATGAATTCTGGCTGTACATCTGATGCCCCTCTGAGACCTCCTCCATCCACGATGTGTGGGATGATGGCAAGGGAGTGTCTATGGCCTGCCTGTGCCATGAGCTAGAAGGCAGGCCTGTGGGTGGTATTGTAGTTCACAGGTCTTTGTGTGTCTTCCCACACTGAGCTGTCTGGATTTCATTTGATTTTTATGAGTCTGAGGCATAAGACAGCTCTGAGCACTAAGCTGAACATCAAGCTAAGATGAACAAAGGACTGTCATCTGCTCTGCCCCTGACTTATATAAGAACACTACAACCACCAGGGTTTCCCTTTGCCCATTGCTGAGGAAGAAGCGAATAGTTTATTCTTGAGTCAATTTATGAGTCAACATAGCTAAGGAATAGGGATTTATGGTACTGCAAATGGAAGGAGCCAACGTGAAAATGGCTTCATGAACAGAAAGTGAGTCATAAATCAAGAAATTTTTCATAGTCACTGATGGCAACATCATATGATAGCTACATGAAGCTGTAACTCTCAGTGGAAGTCTGATGATGGCTATTGAGTCATTGGAAGTGAGTGGTCAGTTAGGCTAATTCATTCCAGAAGATTTTACATGACTCATAAGAAACATTAGTTCAGACACAGGGAAGGGTAATATATGGTTATTAAGGGTACAAAAAAATCACTCAAGATAATTTGCCTCTGGATCTATAATGTTCCAATTTCCACAGTCATGAGATTCTTATCAGTCAATGAGCCAAGTGCAACTTTTAGTATTGACATAGCATTCTGGAAAGAAAATAGGCTGAGTAAGGGGACAGCACTGTTTTTAAGGATCCTTAAGACCACTTGACCATATGAATAATATTAAATATCTGAGACACTTCCTTTTCAGCCTAAGAATCTCTCCTCGAAACTTTGTTTGAATTCCTGACCTGAAAATTCTGAATTGTAAAGACGGTTGCTATAACTTATAAGTCAATATATAATACAATAAGAGGTAAGTAGTGTGCTCTAATCTCAGACTCAGTCATTTAGCTGGTATGTAGAAGGAACACTAAGAAAGTATTTCACAATTTCTCCGTGTTAAAGCATTTGAATGATATCTATTCATTATTCTACATCACACATCATCTTCCAGTTGAGATCCAGTTGGGTGTTGAGAACAGAGATCTGATGAAAGAACTGATGGAATTAATTATATCAAAAGAGAATTTATTAGATTGGCTTACACAGTATGGCCTGAGTAGCCCAGTGTTTTCTATCTTCACACTAGCGAGGCTGACAAAAATTAGCTAATCAGTCCATGAAGCTGGATCTCTCAGCAGTCTCAATCCAGTTCTGAAGACCCAGACCATGGAAGCTGGGATCTGATGCCAACAAAAGGCAGCAGCAGCAGAAACAGAGAAGATGAACTCAACACAAATGTAAAGGCAAGCAGATTTAAAAAAGCGAAAGTATTTCATTCTGAGTCCCTTATATCTAGTCTACTGCCAGAAGATTCCACATTAGTTCATGTCAATTAACCTAACAGAAAAAAAAATCCTCACAGATGTGTCTGGTGATTTATCTCTTAGTAGTCTCAGGATCCAATTGAGTTGACAACTAAGATTAGCCATCACTGGAGGCTTATTAAATTCTGGGTCTAAGAATGATCTTCCACTTAAGGTCAGGTGCTGGACTGCTGTTGGCTGTCACCTCCCACACAGGTAAACATAGAGATGGTTCACATCAGCTCAGGAAAGAAGCAGGCTCAACTACTCAGGATTTTGCATTTGTTAATTTATTTTTATCTTTGAAGGAAAATAAAACAAACAAAAGTGCTTAGATTTAGTTTTATTTGCTTCTTTCACTTGGAGCTAAGTATTTGCTCATTCCAACTGCTGAATCCTGTTGAGTTGTGGTTATGCCAATTAAATCAAGAAGATGGGAATTTTTTTTCTGGTCCAGTAATGTCTCCAACTATTTTATAGTATCTTTAGAAATTGTATTTTTAAATTGAGGAGTTTGTTAAAAAAATCACATGAATTTTTTGGGAAAGTCTATACATTCATGATTTATTTGTATTTACTGTTTTCCAAATGGAAGACTTTTTACACAGAACAAACTTTACCAGGTTTGGAAATAATCTGTGCTAGATCACTGCAGTTCGTAATTATCCAAATGCTTCATTTACATTTTCTCTTCCCAGGCTTCTTTCAGTTAGTTAAGATATAGGAACCACACTTCCATTCTGTAGGGAATTCCAGTATTTTTTTTTCAAAAGATAAATAACATGCCTTTTTCTAAGAAGACTTTTAATGATGTGCTTAAAAACCAGTAAGATTTGTGCATATTAAATCATCTGTGAGACTCTTGAAAGCATCTATCTTCTAGCATTCTGAAGGTTACCATGGATTGACATGTCTGGATGGTTTCAAATTCAACAAATGTGAGGGGCTCTGTGACAGTCTCAAGAGAGATAATATCAGAAAGTGAAATAAAAAATCCAAATATTAGATGCAGACAATCATTTGAATTCTATATTAGTTACTTTTCTTATTGCTATGACTAAATGCTTTATAAGAAATGACAAAAAGTGTGCAAGGCTTTACTTTTCCCCATTGTGTAAAGGCATAGCCCACTATGGTGTAGAAGGTAAGGTAGTTGAAGCAATTCCTGACTGGCAGCAAGAACACGAGGCTCCTTATTTGTATCTGGATGGGTCAGGAAGATAAGAAAAAGGATGTTGACCCACATTAGGCTTTCTTCCATTATTCATTTTATTTGATCTTGATCTAAGACCATGACATGATGGAGTGTACATTCAGGTTGAGTCTTCATCTCAATTAAACCTCTCTGGAAACCCCCTCATAGAAATGCTCATAGACATGTCTTGTAAGTGATTTGAATCCAATCAAGTTAATAATAAAGATTAGTCACCACAATTCTACCCTTCCACGGAAACAAACCACTTTTAATAATAAGATTCAATGCTTGATCACGGAAGCCTTGTTTATTTCATAATGCAAAATGCAGTTAGTCTGTCTCCAAAAGTCCTTGAATCTTTAACAAATGACCATAAAGGGACTGCCACACATGAGGATCCATCCCATAAACAACCACCAAACCCAGACACTATTGCTGATGCCAACAAGATTTTGCTGACAGGAGCCTGATATAGCTGTTGCCTGAGAGGCTCTGCCAGTGCCTGGCAAATACAGAAGTAGATGCTCACAGTCATCCATTGGACAGAGCACAGGGTCCCCAATGAAGGAGCTAGAGAAAGTACCCAATGAGATGAAGGGGTTTGCAGCCCGATAGGAGGAACAATATGAACTAACCAGTACCCTCAGAGCTCCATGAGTCTAAACCACCAATCAAAGAAAACACATGGTGGCACTCATGTCTCTAGCTGCATATGTAGCAGAGGATGGCCTAGTTGGTCATCAATGGGAGGAGAGGCTCTTGGTCCTGTGAAGGTTCTATGCCCCAGTATAAGGGAATGCCAGTGGGTGAGTTGGGGAGCAGGTGGAAGGTGGGAGGGGATAGAGGATTTTTGGAAAGGAAACTAGGAAAGGGGATAACATTTGAAATGTAAATAAAGAAAATATCTAATTAAAATATATGTATATTATACAAATATTGCATATATACATATTTTATTCCAAATAGTATTAAATATAAGTATTAGTATTAACTGTGTGTACATATATAAAAGATGCCAAAATTTATATATAGAGAGAAACCCCCGAGTTCTGCAGATGTTATATATATATATGAAATAAAAAGAGAAAAAATGCTAAATCTCTCCTGAGACTCAACACAAATTCTTGATTAGAAACACCTTAAAAAAAAAAAAACTCAAGTTACAAAGTTTGAATGTAAAATGGAACAAAATAAACATTCACATGTCATGATAGCAAGGAAAAACTGATACCCAGCAAAGCAAATACCAAATCCTTTAACTCCATAGCTCATGGTAGAAGCATCTATACTCCAAATATTTTGGATAGTTCCACTCCTGCAGCTCTGCAATCTGTAACACACATAGCCTCTCTTGAGCTAGTTCCACTCTGTGCCTGCTGCTGTCCTCACATCTCCAGAAGTCTGGGGTTTCTCTCTATATATAAATTTTGGCATCTTTTATATATGTACACACAGTTAATACTTATACATATATTTAATACTATTTGGAATAAAATACATATATTTTATTGCATATACATATTTTTATGTATTGCAATATTTGTATAATATGCAATACATAATATTATAATTATATAAACATTATGTTCCAAGCAGTATTAAGAGAAAAATAGAAGTCCTTGTTAATAGTCAGTGGTAAATGAAGATGTTCAGAAAGAAGACTATTACTAGAAGTAGGAACTTTGTATAATCATGAAGGATGAACATCAGAATAGCAAGCCTGAAGGTGCATTGCCCATCAAGCATTTAACGATCCAGATGGAAGGAGGGGGAAAAGTCCACAGTCACAGCTGGAGTCCTCATCTTTTCAGAAATGATACATTAACGAGATGGAAACTCAATAGATATAAAGGAGAGGTTAAAAACATGTCAAGCAGTGGGGAGAAATGATTCACTCAACAGTAGTGAAATATAAATTTTTTCCTGAGAGTTCACAGAACATTTACAAAGATAAACTACATCCTTGACTGTAAAATAATCTTGTATAAATTCAAGAGTTAAAACCTTACAGTATATATCGTTCTTTGATTACAATAAAAATCATATTAGATATAAATAACAGAAAGATAAATTTTAAAAGTCTCAACAATGACAACTAAATAATGTATTTCTTAAATAATTCAGGGCTGCAAAGTAGTTTCAAAGTAAACAGTGAACTAAACCATAACACCATAGTACCATAGAAACAACAGAGCAGGGATGGAGGGGGAATTTCCAGAATAAAATGCATGCAATAGAAAGAAAACCCTTAAATCAGCTTTTCAAGTGCTCACATCCAATATCAAGAGATATAAAAATTAAATAAGCCCAAAGCAAGAGGAAGGAAGTAAACAATCAGAATGACAGCAGAAACAGATGAATACAAACCAGAAACACAATAAAGGATATAGAAAAATCAATGTGGGTATTTGAAAATATGGGTAAATTTGATTAACATTGAGCCAGAATTAAAGGGCAAAAATATAATATGAGACAAAATTCATCACTGAAAAGAATGTGATAAGATTACTGCTACCACCTTGGTAGCAAAAGGATAATACCAGAAACAATAAATTTGACATCTAGAGGAAACTGATCCCTTCTGAAGCAAAGACTTTAACTCACCCAATTGAAAACAATTGAATTTATAATTTAAACATTTCCCAAATTATATCTCTGGGTACACATGGCTTTTCTGAAGAGTTTTATCAAAGGCTTATGGGACAATTGATTCCAATTTTTCATTACCTCTTCCAGAAAGTATGAGAAGGGAGCACTTCCCAGCTCACTGAATGGACTTAGTACTACCATGGTATGGAGGGGAAAATCAGAAGGGTTATAACATTTGAAATGTAAATAAATAAAATAACCAATAAAAATTAAAAAAATAAAGTATAAACAAATCAATTATAGTACCAAAGAATATAACTAAAAGAAAATATAAGGCTTTTAACTACTGTCATTTGATGTAGCCGTTTACTCTTGGACATTCAACTTGGAAAAATGAAAACTTAAGTGGGCATAAAATCAACCTTTGTATAAATTCTTGTAGCAACCTTAATCTCAGTGTTTTACTGGGAACCCTGTGGTTGAATTAGGGAAAGATTGAGTAGGACAAGGAGTGTGATCACATAGGAAGACCAGCCTTCCCAACTAACCTGGACCCTGAGATCTCTCAGACATTGAGCCATCAACTAGGCAGAATTCACCAGCTGATATAAACCCCAGGGACATATACCGCAGAGGACTGCCTGGTCTGGCCTCAATGGGAAAAGATGCACCTAACCCTCTAGCCACCTGAGGCCCCAGAGAGTGAGGAGGCCTAGAAGGCTTTGGGGGATGGGGATAATGACTGGACTGTAAAAAAAGAAAAATAGTAGTTCCTTGGTTTTACTTTAACCATTTTGAAGAATGCTGGTGAACTCCTTCATAGCTGTCAGATTGGCTGAGATTTTCTTCACTTTTCTTCTTCTCCCTATAGAATATAATTTGGTTGTCTTACCATGAGGTAAGCAGGTTTAGCAGTGAATTTCAAAAATGCTTTTTCCCCCCTTTTATCTTCTGTTGGTTATGAAAATTCTGAAATGCTGATTTTGATTTTATTTTTCTTTGGTTGAAATTTGGAATTCTTTCAAATATTAAATATCACTGAAAAGCAAATTATCGATGCAGTCATTTCTTCACATATTAATATGAAAATGTAGTCTCATCCCATTATTTACACAAATTTCTACCTTTGCTGGGTAACTAGGATAGGAAGAGATATATTTGTGCTGCCAACTCTTCACATTAATTAAATATCCTAATTTCCTTGTTTTAAGTCATATTTCAAATAAAGTAGTGTCTTAGTCAGGGTTTCTATTCCTGCACAAACATCATGACCAAGAAACAAGTTGGGGAGGAAAGGGTTTATTCGGCTTACATTTCCATACTGCTGTTTATCACCAATGGAAGTCAGGACTGGAACTCAAGCAGGTCAGGGAGCAGGAGCTGATGCAGAGGACATGGAGGGATGTTCTTTACTGGCTTGCTTCCTCTGGCTTGCTCATCCTGCTCTCTTATAGAACCAAGACTACCAGCCCAGAGGTGGTCCCACCCACAAGGGGCCATTCCCCCTTGATCACTAATTGAGAAAAATGCCTTTCAGTTGTATCTCATGGAGGCATTTCCTCAACTGAAGCTCCTTTCTCCGTGATAACTCCAGCTGTGTCAAGTTGACACAAAACTAGCCAGTACAATTGACCCCTTGTCAACTTGACACACAAACACATCACTAGTAAGCCTCAACCCTTACATTCTTATTCATCTCCAAGATCTAAATAACTTTAAACTTCCCACAGTCTTTATATATTCTTAAAATTTCAATCTCTTTAAAATATCCATCTCTTTTAAAGTCCAAAGTCTTTTTACAATTAAAAGTCTCTGAACTGTGGGCTCCACTAAATAGTTTCTTCCTTCAAGAGGGAACATATCAGGGCACAGTTCTCCAACCATCCAATGTCTGGGATCCAACTCACAATCTTCTGGGCTCCTCTAAGGGCTTGGGTCACTTCTCCAGCCATGCCGTTTGTAGCACATGCATCGCCCTCTAGGCTCCAGATGCCTGTACTCCACTGCTGCTGCTCTTGGTGGTCATCTCATGGTACTGGCATTTCCAAAACACTGCATGACCCCTTCAGTTCTGGGCCATCAATTGCAACTGAGGCTGCACCTTCACCAATGGCCTTCCATGTCCTCTCATGGTGCATAGCCTCAGCTGCTCTGCGTGACCCCTTCATGCCTTCAAAACCAGTACCACCTGGCTGACTCTTACACATTACCAAGTCCAGCCACAGCTCAAGGTACAACGTTGGCTATCTCTGGAACACAGCCTCTGTGCTCTCAAAAAAATCACTTCCCAGAAGATGTCAACTCAATGATGCTGGTCTCTTCTTAATCACTGCTAATTTCTTAGCTCCAGATAACCAGCATCAATAGTCCCAGTAATGCAAAGGTTTCACTCTAGTGGTTCTGGTATCTTGTTAATCACAGATGATTCTTCAGCCCCAGCTAACCAGAACCACCAAACCTTCACAATCAAACTAGCAATGGCCCTGAAAAGAGTCTTTAATTTTCCCTCTGAAATTTCACAAGCCAGGCCTCCATCTTCTGCACTGTTCTCAACATTGTCTTCCAAGCTCCTACACAACACCTGACAGAGCTCTTAACACCGAATGGATCTTCTGGCCCAAAGTTCCAAAGTCCTTCTACAGTCCTCCCCAAAACATGGTCAGGCTGTCACAGGAATACCCCACTATGCTGGTACCAATTTGTCTTAGTCAGGGTTTCTATTCCTGCACAAATATCATGACCAAGAAACAAGTTGGGGAGTACAAGTAGTATTGGTATTTCTTCAAATACTTCCCATTTTAAGTTTTAGGGAAAAAAAAAAGGAACAGGTAGATTGCTAATTCTAACATAGAAATGGCTTATAGGGGCAGTCTCTGGATGGTCCTTCCTTCTGTCTCACCTCCGAACTTTGTCTCTATAACTCCTTCCATGGGTATTTTGTTCCCCATTCTAAGAAGGAATGAAGCCCATACACAACCACCAAACCCAGACACTATTGCTGATGCCAGAAAGATTTTGCTAACAGGACCCTGCTATAGCTATCTTTTGTGAGGCTATGCCAGTGCCTGACAAATACAGAAGTGGATGCTCACAGTCATCTATTGTATGGAACACAGGGTCTCTAATGAAGGAGTTAGAGAAAGTACCCAATGAGCTAAAGGGGTCTGCTACCCTATAAGAGAAACAACAATATGAACTAACTAGTAACCCCAAGAGCTGTGTCTCTAGTTGCATATGTAGCAGAGGATGGCCTAGTTGGCCATCAATGGGAGGAGAGGCCCTTGGTCTTGCGAAGATCATATGCTCCAGTACAGGGGAATGCTGGGCCAGGAAGCAGGAGTGGGTGGTTTGGGGAGCAGGACAGGGGGGAGGTATAGGGGACTTTCAGGATAGCATTTGAAATGTAAAGGAAGAAAATATCTAATAAAAATAGAAAAGGCTTGTGGATGGTACTTTTTAGAATATTAATTTTAACCTTATCTTGTACATATTCTATATTGTGTGAATATAATGGGATTTTTAAGAAATATAATGTGAGATTCTAGAAATGGAGTCTTCAACCAGAGAACAAACCCCTTCTAGCCCCTTCATCTCTCTCTCTCTCTCTCTCTCTCTCTCTCTCTCTCTCTCTCTGAGTGTGTGTGTGTGTAGAGAAAATCAAGGTCCAATAGAAACCCTTATGTCACTACTAACATCAAGATTTTGTTTGTTTGTTCTTTTGGCTTTTTTGAGACAGGGTTTTGTTGTTGTTATTGTTGTTTTGTTTTGTTTTGTTTTGTTTTGTTTTGTTTTGTTTTGAGACTGGGTGAGATTTCTTATCTGATATGAAATCCTGACTTGTTCCATACTAGTAGTGGAAAATATTAAGTATAATTTATAATTTCTGGGCATTTATCTAAGCATAAAACTATTTTGTGTAAAAGTAGACAAAATTCTATAGAATAATTGGAGAAAAATGAACTACTTTGATTACTTAATTTGACTTGAAGATATTTATGGAAAGTGTTTTTGCTTCTGTAATTATTTGAAATAGTTCGGAACCGGTTCATAAAAGAACTAAAAACAAAAACAAAAACAAAGCAACAGCAAAACAAAACAAAACAAAACAAAAAACAAACAAGCAAAGAAAAACCAAAAACCAAACCTTGTTTCACCCTGCGTTTTTACTCTCTTTCAGTCACTGATCAAAATATGCATTTGGGGGACCCAATATGTTCCAGAGACATTGTCCTCAAGAAGAATTGTGAGTCTGATTTTATGTTTCATGGGTTTTTGTGTACCCAGGGGATACTTTTTGACCATTTGAGGAATGCATTGGAGATGGTATCATGGGTCAAGGAATTATAAAAGAACTCCTCAACTTATTTTTATCATCAAAGTAGTGGGTAGAAATTAGCTTCCACTGATTTTGCTTGTCTGCTTTAATGAATTGTTTTGTTCTCCATATGAATTCCCATTTGTAAAATCTGAGTAGCTATATGAATATCCTGTATATGAATATCTCTTTATGCATATCTAATGACATATTCATCTCTAATAATTTAAAGGTTAGCATTAACACTTTAAATTAATTTTCAGGACTAGATACAACAATACTGTTTCAACCACTGCTGTAAGAAGAGTTGAGAATAAAGGGGAGGTAATCCCTTAAGGTGGTTATAATTTGTGCTGTAAAAGATTAAACAAGTTCTTTGATTAAAATTATTACATTTCAGTGATGATTGCCTTTTTCTAAAAATGGGCAAGGAAAATAGACATGTCTGGGAAATATAGTTAGTAACAGAAGATTTAAACTAAGAAAGAGCCTTGCCTTAGTGCACAAAGTTACACTTAGACTTCAGCATTCTCTTAAGACTTAAGACTTCTGCAGGCTAGCTGCATATGTAACAGAAGATGGCGTAGTCGGCCATCATTGGGAAGAGAGTCCCATTGGTCTTGCAAACTTTATGTGCCCCAGTACAGGGCAACGCCAGGGCCAAGAAGTGGGAGTGGGTGGGTAGGGGAGCAGGGCAGGGGTAGGGTATAGGGAACTTTCGGGATAGCATTTGAAATGTAAATAAAGAAAATATCTAATTAAAAAAAAAAGACTTCCGCAGGGCCAACAGAATATTTGTCATATGTTTTAAAGATACTATTCAGTATCTTTCTGTATATTTAGATGTCAGAAATAGTTCTGTACTACATTCCCTTATATACTTGGGAAATAATAGTACATTGTCCTTTAAAAATTGTTGGCTCCAGAAGATAAAACTACTTTGACCTGATAGATAATGTGGAAAACTTCATTTCTCCAAATGAACTTTTTCCATATGTAATGTACCCTTCAAAAACAGTAAATGCCATGTGTAGTCAAGCCTTTAATCCCAGAACTCAAGAGACAGAGGTATATTTCTGTGGGTGGAGCCAACCTGAACTACCACAAGAGTTCTGGGCCAGACAGAACTACTTCGTGAGACTCTTCTCAAATAAAACAAAACTAAAACCACTCAGCTTTCCTATGTTGATATTTTTGACATACTTTGAAATGTCATCACAAATGTTTCTTTCAGTGGCTTCTTCCTAGTTGTCACCTCTCCTTACCTCTGTTCCTCTTCATGAATGTTTTGTGATCCCCTAAGATCACACACTGAAGTTTGTGTGCTTCTCTTTCTTCTTTCAACTCTGTTAAACTGACATCATCTGCTGAATACTGACAGAATACTATTCCAGTAAAATGTCCATGCTCTAATGCCAGAAACCTATAGACATGCACAGGGTAATCAACTTTGTGAATAGTATTAAGTTGTTCATTAGCTGACCTCAATTTAGGGAACACAGTCTGGATTATCTATGTGACCTGAACATTAACAGAGGGGTCCTCAGCAGTAGAAGAAGTAGGTAGAAGATAATCACAAGATCATATGACTGTGGGGGGAAATATAAGGCTGTGGAAGATACAATAAAGGTAGCATTAAAAACAGAACAGGACTAGGGGTGAAGTAAAGAAGCAGGCTTCTAGAAGCTGGACAGGACAACACAACACATTCTATCCTTGGACTTGCAAGAATTTTAGCTCATGGTGTATGTCTCATAGTTCTAGCCTGCATAGACCTTGCACAGGCCACTAAGTGTGCTCATTTTGTTACAGCAATGACCAAACAGACATATCATTCTTCACATACCAGCTTAACTAACTACTTCTCATTTTCCTCTATTAAACTTTTCATTTGATCAATACTTATCCCTTTTAATATAGTAAGGCACAGAAAAGAACAACCACAGCTCTAATAGGTCATTTGCAGTATTTTTTCCTAATTGTATGTTAACTCCCAGAACATCTTCCCAACCTGTAATTGTGTTGGAAAAACTTTAGTTAATTAAAGGGATGGATGCCCTTGATAAGAATATTGGGAGGCCTGCCTTGTTTCTATACATCTCAACCACAATGACTTAGTAAACATTTTTCTCCTGCCTTGTGCATCAGGAGGTACTGCGTGCACTCCAGCATCCCCCAAGCCCAGGGCAAGGACACATTGGAAGTAAACCTTTGAAACTGTGAGGCAAAACAAGCTTTTCCTGTGAGATGACTATGTTGGCTATTTATTTCCCAGTCATAGAATATTTAGCAGCATATAAGATCTATTATGTTATATTGGTAGGTGTTTCATGTGTCATCCTTATCCAGAAGTCTACTTATCTCTGGAGCAAGATCAAGTGCTGGTTTGGAATAAAAAAATCACAGTAAGTGGCAACTAGTCAAAACAATCTAATTAATGAGTTTAAAAATGTAATGTTTGTGTATGTATTTAAAGTCATATGATTCTTTACAACAGCAGTAATTCTTGATAAAATAGACAAATAATGATTATAAACCAATTCAGTCTTCTGTACAATGTACAGTGTACTGTTTGATTATTTTTTCCTCTAAGAAACAACAACAAATTCTCAGATGATCTCTATTTTGGACAGTGACAAAACAATTGCTCTTAAATGATCTCGTGATGGGTTTTAAAAGCTAAGATTAATAAATGAACATGTTGACAGTCAGAAAAAAAAAATCCAAAAGAAAAGCAAAGAAAGCAAGCTGAGCAATTCAAAAGAGGCAAACCAGTAAGCAGAACCCCTCCCTAGCCTTTGCATTTGATTCTGCTTTCAGATTCCTGCTTTCTTTGAGTTCCTCTCTTAACTTTCTTCAATGATGAACAACTATGTGAAAGTGTGAGCCAAATAGGCCCTTTTCTCCCCTCCCCCAAATTGGAAATAATCCAGATCTCATCTAACGGATGAATATTAAAACTCTGGTTAAATGATCAGTTTTTGAAACATCCTAAAAGCCTTAGATAAAATACCTAACTACAAATATTCTAGATTGTTTAATTTTATTTATACAATAGTCTTAAAACAACAATATTATAGAAATGCAGACCAGAGTGCATTGTGGAAGGTGGAGGAGGGTTTTGGAGGAAAATAAACACTGTGGTTCTGTACACAGGCAACATAGGGACCCTGGTGTATGAATATCTTATTTTCTGAATGCATTGATTGCATAGCCTTGTTATGAGACTACATTATAGTTTAGAAGGAAACAGACCAAATGGTGGTTGACATGATGTATCTTGTGCAACTTATCACAAATGTCCATATAGATATAAAAGACCCATCTCTGTCACAGAGACATATGGAGTTAGTAAAGCAACAGCCATATTAAAAAACAAGAGGCTCTACACACAGGTAAATGGAAGCAAGGCCCATAGACTCTGCAGGCCACAAAGGCTGATATAAACAAACGAAGTTTAGAATTACCCAGTGAGGTATTCTTGAGGATGAATTCATACTCAAAATCTCCATGGGTTAGGTATGATGGCTTATCTGTGGGAAATTCTGTTGTATGCCAAAAGGAGAGCAGAAGGCTGGGAATGGATGGAGGTTAGAAATGAGTTTGAAAATAGATGGTGTCTATGGCTGGACACCAAAGGACCAGTAGCACTGTTTGGAACATTAGTTTGATCTTCTAGATAATGTGGTTTAAACAACAGAAATTTATTTTCTTTCTCCCTTTCCTGAAGGCTGGAAGTTCAAAATCAGGGTTTGACAAGAACAGTCTCTGGTGAGGTTGCTTTTCTGGTTAATAGATGACGGTGTTCTCACTGAGTTCTCACATGGTGGAGAGAATGTTAGAGCTCTCTGATATCTCTTCATAAATAGAAACATGGCCTGAGCATTATGACCCCTTTTAACTCAGTTACTTTCTCAATGATGACACCTTATATTCAGTCCATGGGAACAAGGCCAAGAATACTTGAATTTGGGAGAAATAGAAAAATTCAGTGAATAATAGATGTCATGGATTTTATCAGTGTTGATTATGAGTGTGGAAGTAAATGCAAAACTCTTCCCTTAAACAGAGACTCCATAGGAAGCCAGAGATAATGTGTACTGATGGACTTATGGAATGGGGATGGAGTTCAAAAGTCAAGATGCATGTGAGTTAAGAAAACTTGAGAATAAATTGAATATGTGTAGTGACAAAGAGGGATGTATCCAGGATCATTGAGATTCCTATCCAACTCATAGCACCATGGACAAGCATCCTGAGGACAAGTGGAGAGAGAGGTAGAGAGAGAGGTAGAGAGAGAGGTAGAGAGAGAGGTAGAGAGAGAGAGAGAGAGAGAGAGAGAGAGAGAGAGAGAGAGAGAGGGATTAGATAGTATAGATGTGGCACTGGGCATCTGGAGTAGGCAGCTATATGGCTACAGTAGAGCAAAGAATAGAGAACAGATGTACATATTTGTAAGTTTGTTTCCCAGGAGTTGAGGAGATATCCTGAGGCTATTCCACACCATTAAAAGATAATGCAGTGGGTTATAAAAAGAGGAGACTGGTATTTCCTAACTGGATCATCTGCTATTTGACCAATTGGCAAGAATGGAGGTTTTGGTCTACACAGGATGGGCACTTTTATTCCAGGACATTGAGGCAGAGAGCTTTGCAGAAATAAGTGAGATAATGAGTTGTCTATGCAGACTGTGTTCAAACACAGCTGTATAAAGATGGGGGCACAAAGGAGAACAGCTTGGGTTGGCAGCAAGTCAGGAAGTAAAGACAAAGCAAGAGGCTGGCTTGCAAAATCTACCTGGAAAGCAGGATGAGGATAAAGTGCCAGCTAAGGATTCCACAAACCCTTAAGGCAGTCTAATTCCCAGGTGAGAGAAGCACTTTGCTTTAACAGCTGCTGGTAGAAACCACAAACTGATGAGTATTTTGTCATAGGCTGGGGGTTAGTGCCCTGGAATCCTGCTTTCTCCACTCTGCTCACTCAGTGTTCCACTTCTGTATTAGGTACTTTTCTCATCACCCAACACTTAAGAAGCAATTTAAATAAGGAATGATTTAATTTTGTTGTATAGCCTGAATTTACAATTCATCACAGAGACAAAACATGGCGCTATAGGACAGTGAGATTGTTGACTCATATTTGGGTGGATCAGTAAGTAGAGAAGGGACAGCAATGGAGCTAAGCTGTATATCTCAAGAAATCCATTTACTTCAGCTAGGGTCTTCCTCCTAAGGTTCCCACGTCTCCAAAAAACCAGCACTGCTAATCATGAACCAAGTGTTTAAACATATGCTCTACATTCAGCTGCTGATGAGAAAGGCTTTACATAGAATCAGCAGTAGAGTAGAGACAAATGCAATGAAACTTGTGGAGTGAGGGAGAAAGGACAGAGGTAGAGTTCAATTTATAGCATAACACACTTGTTGGAATTTATAAGCAATGAACAAAGTGGGACAACTGAGCAGATCATCATCAAGAGAAAGCACCAGGAATAGGGAAAGACTTTTTACCAGACCCAATTAAACAAACTGTTTATTGAAGACAGATTAAGTAATCAGACACCATATAGGGATGGATGGAGGTTATGACTCTGCATCAATTTTGATGGAGATCAGTTATTAGGAAGAGGAATTTGTAGATTGACATACCAGAGGTATGCAAAGATGAATTTTCTAAGGAAGTACACACAAGACCTAGTGGAGTTTCAGTTAACGTATGATCCAGCAGAAACGCAGGGTGCCAAAAATGGATCCAAAGAGACTTTATTCCTGGGCTCTAAATTTATTTCCTTTCCTCCCCCCCCTCACTCCTGCTTTTCCTTTTTTCTTTTGTAATGATGGACATAATTTCTTTCGTTTATTTTTCATTCTGACAAGCTCTGAAATAAAACAATACTGGGATTCCAGGGATGCAGGGATGGTTTAATATACGAAAATCCATCAATGTAATCCATTATATAAACAAACTCAAAGACAAAAACCACATGATCATCTCGTTAGATGCAGAAAAAGCATTTGACAAGATCCAACACCCATTCATGATAAAAGTTTTGGAAAGATCAGGAATTCAAGGCCCATACCTAAACATGATAAAAGCAATCTACAGCAAACCAGTAGCCAACATCAAAGTAAATGGAGAGAAGCTGGAAGCAATCCCACTAAAATCAGGGACTAGACAAGGCTGCCCACTTTCTCCCTACCTTTTCAACATAGTACTTGAAGTATTAGCCAGAGCAATTCGACAACAAAAGGAGATCAAGGGGATACAAATTGGAAAAGAGGAAGTCAAAATATCACTTTTTGCAGATGATATGATAGTATATATAAGTGACCCTAAAAATTCTACCAGAGAACTCCTAAACCTGATAAACAGCTTCGGTGAAGTAGCTGGATATAAAATAAACTCAAACAAGTCAATGGCCTTTCTCTATACAAAGAATAAACAGGCTGAGAAAGAAATTAGGGAAACAACACCCTTCTCAATAGTCACAAATAATATAAAATATCTTGGCGTGACTCTAACTAAGGAGGTGAAAGATCTGTATGATAAAAACTTCAAATCTCTGAAGAAAGAAATTAAAGAAGATCTCAGAAGATGGAAAGATCTCCCATGCTCATGGATTGGCAGGATCAACATTGTAAAAATGGCTATCTTGCCAAAAGCAATCTACAGATTCAATGCAATCCCCATCAAAATTCCAACTCAATTCTTCAAAGAATTGGAAGGAGCAATTTGCAAATTTGTCTGGAATAACAAAAAACCTAGGATAGCAAAAAGTCTTCTCAAGGATAAAAGAACTTCTGGCGGAATCACCATGCCAGACCTAAAGCTTTACTACAGAGCAATTGTGATAAAAACTGCATGGTACTGGTATAGGGACAGACAAGTAGACCAATGGAATAGAATTGAAGATCCAGAAATGAACCCACACACCTATGGTCACTTGATCTTCAACAAGGGAGCTAAAACCATCCAGTGGAAGAAAGACAGCATTTTCAACAATTGGTGCTGGCACAACTGGTTGTTATCGTGTAGAAGAATGCGAATCGATCCATACTTATCTCCTTGTGCTAAGGTCAAATCTAAGTGGATCAAGGAACTTCACATAAAACCAGAGACACTGAAACTTATAGAGGAGAAAGTGGGGAAAAGCCTTGAAGATATGGGCACAGGGGAAAAATTCCTGAACAGAACAGCAATGGCTTGTGCTGTAAGATCGAGAATCGACAAATGGGACCTAATGAAACTCCAAAGTTTCTGCAAGGCAAAAGACACCGTCAATAAGACAAAAAGACCACCAACAGATTGGGAAAGGATCTTTACCTATCCTAAATCAGATAGGGGACTAATATCCAACATATATAAAGAACTCAAGAAGGTGGACTTCAGAAAATCAAATAACCCCATTAAAAAATGGGGCTCAGAACTGAACAAAGAATTCTCACCTGAGGAATACCGAATGGCAGAGAAGCACTTGAAAAAATGTTCAACATCCTTAATCATCAGGGAAATGCAAATCAAAACAACCCTGAGATTCCACCTCACACCAGTCAGAATGGCTAAGATCAAAAATTCAGGTGACAGCAGATGCTGGCGAGGATGTGGAGAAAGAGGAACACTCCTCCATTGTTGGTGGGAGTGCAGGCTTGTACAACCACTCTGGAAATCAGTCTGGCGGTTCCTCAGAAAACTGGACATAGTACTACCGGAGGATCCAGCAATACCTCTCCTGGGCATATATCCAGAAGATGCCCCAACAGGTAAGAAGGACACATGCTCCACTATGTTCATAGCAGCCTTATTTATAATAGCCAGAAGCTGGAAAGAACCTAGATGCCCCTCAACAGAGGAATGGATACAGAAAATGTGGTACATCTACACAATGGAGTACTACTCAGCTATTAAAAAGAATGAATTTATGAAATTCCTAGCCAAATGGATGGACCTGGAGGGCATCATCCTGAGTGAGGTAACACATTCACAAAGAAACTCACACAATATGTATTCACTGATAAGTGGATATTAGCCCCAAACCTAGGATACCCAAGATATAAGATATAATTTGCTAAACACATGAAACTCAAGGAGAATGAAGACTGAAGTGTGGACACTATGCCCCTCCTTAGATTTGGGAACAAAACACCCATGGAAGGAGTTACAGAGACGGAGTTTGGAGCTGAGATGAAAGGATGGACCATGTAGAGACTGCCATAGCCAGGGATCCACCCCATGATCAGCATCCAAACGCTGACACCATTGCATACACTAGCAAGATTTTATTGAAAGGACGCAGATGTAGCTGTCTCTTGTGAGACTATGCCGGGGCCCAGCAAACACAGAAGTGGATGCTCACAGTCAGCTAATGGATGGATCATAGGGCTCCCAATGGAGGAGCTAGAGAAAGTAGCCAAGGAGCTAAAGGGATCTGCAACCCTATAGGTGGAACAACATTATGAGCTAACCAGTACCCCGGAGCTCTTGACTCTAGCTGCATATATATCAAAAGATGGCCTAGTCGGCCATCACTGGAAAGAGAGGCCCATTGGACTTGCAAACTTTATATGCCCCAGTACAGGGGAATACCAGGGCCAAAAAGGGGGAGTGGGTGGGCAGGGGAGTGGGGGTGGGTGGATATGGGGGACTTTTGGTATAGCATTGGAAATGTAAATGAGTTAAATACCTAATAAAAAATGGAAAAAAAAAAAAAAAAAACAATACTGGGCCAGAGATATTCCTTGGAGAAGTGTCAACTTGAAATACAGTTTTCTTTGAAGCTTTGGTTTTGAGGCAACGTACCACCTTCCTTATCCTTTAGCTTTTCTCCACGTGTTTGTGGATGTAATCTAGCTGCTCATCATCCAGGATTTCTGTGCAGGCTGATTTATCCACTGTCCTGTAGCTCTGTTTGGGGCCTAGACTGTAGCGAGGGGAAATGACAAAGCTTATGATATACATTGCTTCTCTGTTTTCCTCAGAAAGCGACTGACAGTCCACCTGTTTCTTGGATCCATTGTCCACTCTAAAGACCTGGAGTGAAGGATGGTTTGTGTAAGAGATAGTATCTTTGCCTTTGCAATGGCAGGCACTGTAAGCATGATTATATTCTCTGTATTTTCCTAAAATGGAAAGAAAGTGAACATGCCCTTCCGCTCCACTCCAGCCCAGGGCTTCCTGGCCAGCGGAGTTGCCTGACACCCGCAAGGGCCCACACAGGATTCCCCACGGGACCCTAAGACCTCTGGTGAGTGGAACACAGCACCGGCCCCAATCCAATCGCACGGAACCTGAGACTGTGGTACATAGGGAAGCAGACTGCCCGGGCCTGACCCGGGGCAAAAGCCCCTTTCGCTCCACTCGAGCCCCGGGCTTCCTTGCCAGCAGAGTCGCCTGACACCCGCAAGGGCCCACACAGGATTCCCCACGGGATCCTAAGACCTCTAGTGAGTGGAACACAACTTCTGCCAGGAGTCCGGTTCGAACACCAGATATCTGGGTACCTTCCCTGCAAGAAGAGAGCTTTCCTGCAGAGAATACTCTACCCACTGAAACCAAGGAGAGTGCTACCCTCCCAGGTCTGCTTATAGAGGCTAACAGAGTCACCTGAAGTACAAGCTCTTAACAGAGACAACTATAACAGCTAGCTTCAGAGATTACCAGATGGCGAAAGGCAAACGTAAGAATCCTACTAACAGAAATCAAGACCACTCACCATCATCAGAACGCAGCACTCCCACCCCACCTAGTCCTGGGCACCCCAACACAACCGAAAATCTAGACCCAGATTTAAAAGCATTTTTCATGATGATGATAGAGGACATCAAGAAGGACTTTCATAAGTCACTTAAAGAATTACAGGAGAGCACTGCTAAAGAGTTACAGGCCCTTAAAGAAAAGCAGGAAAACACAGCCAAACAGGTAGAAGTCCTTAAAGAAAAACAGGAAAACACATCCAAACAGGTAATGGAAATGAACAAAACCATACTAGAACTAAAAAGGGAAGTAGACACAGTAAAGAAAACCCAAAGCAAGGCAACGCTGGAGATAGAAACCCTAGGAAAGAAATCTGGAACCATAGATGCGAGCATCAGCAACAGAGTACAAGAAATGGAAGAGAGAATCTCAGGTGCAGAAGATTCCATAGAGAACATCGACACAACAGTCAAAGAAAATACAAAATGCAAAAGGATCCTAACTCAAAACATCCAGGTAATCCAGGACACAATGAGAAGACCAAACCTTTGGATAATAGGAATTGATGAGAATGAAGATTTTCAACTTAAAGGGCCAGCTAATATTTTCAACAAAATAATAGTAGAAAACTTCCCAAACATAAAAAAAAGAGATGCCCATTATCATACAAGAAGCCTACAGAACTCCAAATAGACTGGACCAGAAAAGAAATTCCTCCCGACACATAATAATCAGAACAACAAATGCACTAAATAAAGATAGAATATTAAAAGCAGTAAGGGAGAAAGGTCAAGTAACATATAAAGGAAGGCCTATCAGAATTACACCAGACTTTTCACCAGAGACTATGAAAGCCAGAAGAGCCTGGACAGATGTTATACAGACACTAAGAGAACACAAATGCCAGCCCAGGCTACTATACCCGGCCAAACTCTCAATTACCATAGATGGAGAAACCAAAGTATTCCATGACAAAACCAAATTCACACAATATCTTTCCACGAATCCAGCCCTTCAAAGGATAATAACAGAAAAGAAGCAATACAAGGACAGAAATCACACCCTAGAACAAACAAGAAAGTAATCCCTCAACAAACCAAAAAGAAGACAGCCACAAGAACAGAATGCCAACTCTAACAACAAAAATAAAAGGAAGCAACAATTACCTTTCCTTAATATTTCTTAATATTAATGGACTCAATTCCCCAATAAAAAGACATAGACTAACAGACTGGCTACACAAACAGGACCCAACATTCTGCTGCTTACAGGAAACCCATCTCAGGGAAAAAGACAGACACTACCTCAGAGTGAAAGGCTGGAAAACAATTTTCCAAGCAAATGGTCTGAAGAAACAAGCTGGAGTAGCCATTCTAATATCGGATAAAATCAACTTCCAACCCAAAGTTATCAAAAAAGACAAAGAGGGACACTTCATACTCATCAAAGGTATAATTCTCCAAGAGGAACTCTCAATTCTGAATATCTACGCTCCAAATGCAAGGGCAGCCACATTCATTAAAGACATTTTAGTAAAGCTCAAAGCACACATTGCACCTCACACAATAATAGTGGGAGACTTCAACACACCACTTTCATCAAGGGACAGATCGTGGAAACAGAAACTAAACAGGGACACAGTAAAACTAACAGAAGTTATGAAACAAATGGACCTAACAGATATCTACAGAACATTTTATCCTAAAACAAAAGGATATACCTTCTTCTCAGCACCTCACGGGACCTTCTCCAAAATTGACCATATAATTGGTCACAAAACAGGCCTAAACAGATACAAAAATATTGAAATTGTCCCATGTATCCTATCAGACCACCATGGCCTAAGACTGATTTTCAATAACAACATAAATAATGGAAAGCCAACATTCACGTGGAAACTGAACAACACTCTTCTCAATGATACCTTGGTCAAGGAAGGAATAAAGAAAGAAATTAAAGACTTTTTAGAGTTTAATGAAAATGAAGCCACAACGTACCCAAACCTATGGGATACAATGAAAGCATTTCTAAGAGGGAAACTCATAGCTCTGAGTGCCTCCAAGAAGAAACGGGAGAGAGCACATACTAGCAGCTTGACAACACATCTAAAAGCCCTAGAAAAAAAGGAAGCAAATTCACCCAAGAGGAGTAGACGGCAGGAAATAATCAAACTCAGGGGTGAAATCAACCAAGTGGAAACAAGAACAACTATTCAAAGAATTAACCAAACGAGGAGTTGGTTCTTTGAGAAAATCAACAAGATAGATAAACCCTTAGCTAGACTTACTAAAGGGCACAGGGACAAAATCCTAATTAACAAAATCAGAAATGAAAAGGGAGACATAACAACAGATCCCGAAGAAATCCAAAACACCATCAGATCCTTCAACAAAAGGTTATACTCAACAAAACTGGAAAACCTGGACGAAATGGACAAATTTCTGGACAGATACCAGGTACCAAAGTTGAGTCAGGATCAAGTTGACCATCTAAACAGTCCCATATCACCTAAAGAAATAGAAGCAGTTATTAATAGTCTCCCAGCCAAAAAAAGCCCAGGACCAGACGGGTTTAGTGCAGAGTTCTATCAGACCTTCAAAGCAGATCTAATTCCAGTTCTGCACAATCTATTTCACAAAATAGAAGTGGAAGGTACTCTACCCAACTCATTTTATGAAGCCACTATTACTCTGATACCTAAACCACAGAAAGATTCAACAAAGATAGAGAACTTCAGACCAATTTCTCTTATGAATATCGATGCAAAAATCCTCAATAAAATTCTTGCTAACCGAATCCAAGAACATATTAAAGCAATCATCCATCCTGACCAAGTAGGTTTTATTCCAGGAATGCAGGGATGGTTTAATATACGAAAATCCATCAATGTAATCCATTATATAAACAAACTCAAAGACAAAAACCACATGATCATCTCGTTAGATGCAGAAAAAGCATTTGACAAGATTCAACACCCATTCATGATAAAAGTTTTGGAAAGATCAGGAATTCAAGGCCCATACCTAAACATGATAAAAGCAATCTACAGCAAACCAGTAGCCAACATCAAAGTAAATGGAGAGAAGCTGGAAGCAATCCCACTAAAATCAGGGACTAGACAGGGCTGCCCACTTTCTCCCTACCTTTTCAACATAGTACTTGAAGTATTAGCCAGAGCAATTCGACAACAAAAGGAGATCAAGGGGATACAAATTGGGAAAGAGGAAGTCAAAATATCACTTTTTGCAGATGATATGATAGTATATATAAGTGACCCTAAAAATTCTACCAGAGAACTCCTAAACCTGATAAACAGCTTCGGTGAAGTAGCTGGATATAAAATAAACTCAAACAAGTCAATGGCCTTTCTCTACACAAAGAATAAACAGGCTGAGAAAGAAATTAGGGAAACAACACCCTTCTCAATAGTCACAAATAGTATAAAATATCTTGGCGTAACTCTAACTAAGGAGGTGAAAGATCTGTATGATAAAAACTTCAAATCTCTGAAGAAAGAAATTAAAGAAGATCTCAGAAGAAGGAAAGATCTCCCATGCTCATGGATTGGCAGGATCAACATTGTAAAAATGGCTATCTTGCCAAAAGCAATCTACAGATTCAATGCAATCCCCATCAAAATTCCAACTCAATTCTTCAAAGAATTGGAAGGAGCAATTTGAAAATTCGTCTGGAATAACAAAAAACCTAGGATAGCAAAAAGTCTTCTCAAGGATAAAAGAATCTCTGGTGGAATCACCATGCCTGACCTAAAGCTTTTCTACAGAGCAATTGTGATAAAAACTGCATGGTACTGGTATAGAAACAGACAAGTAGACCAATGGAATAGAATTGAAGACCCAGAAATGAACCCACACACCTATGGTCACTTGATCTTCGACAAGGGAGCTAAAACCATCCAGTGGAAGAAAGACAGCATTTTCAACAATTGGTGCTGCACAACTGTTTGTTATGATGTAGAAGAATGTGAATCGATCCATACTTATCTCCTTGTACTAAGGTCAAATCTAAGTGGATCAAAGAACTTCACATAAAACCAGAGACTCTGAAACTTATAGAGGAGAAAGTGGGGAAAAGCCTTGAAGATATGGGCACAGGGGAAAAATTCCTGAACAGAACAGCAATGGCATGTGCTGTAAGATCGAGAATTGACAAATGGGACCTAATGAAACTCCAAAGTTTCTGCAAGGCAAAAGACACCGTCAATAAGACAAAAAGACCACCAACAGATTGGGAAAGGATCTTTACCTATCCTAAATCAGATAGGGGGCTAATATCCAACATATATAAAGAACTCAAGAAGGTGGACTTCAGAAAATCGAACAACCCCATTAAAAATGGGGCTCAGAACTGAACAAAGAATTCTCACCTGAGGAATACCGAATGGCAGAGAAGCACCTGAAAATATGTTCAACATCCTTAATCATCAGGGAAATGCAAATCAAAACAACCCTGAGATTCCACCTCACACCAGTCAGAATGGCTAAGATCAAAAATTCAGGTGACAGCAGATGCTGGCGTGGATGTGGAGAAAGAGGAACACTCCTCCATTGTTGGTGGGATTGCAGGCTTGTACAACCACTCTGGAAATCAGTCTGGCGGTTCCTCAGAAAATTGGACATAGTACTACCGGAGGATCCAGCAATACCTCTCCTGGGCATTTATCCAGAAGATGCCCCAACTGGTAAGAAGGACACATGCTCCACTATGTTTATAGCAGCCTTATTTATAATAGCCAGAAGCTGGAATGAACCCAGATGCCCCTCAACAGAGGAATGGATACAGAAAATGTGGTACATCTACACAATGGAGTACTACTCAGCTATTAAAAAGAATGAATTTATGAAATTCCTAGCCAAATGGATGGACCTGGAGGGCATCATCGTGAGTGAGGTAACACATTCCCAAAGGAACTCACACAATATGTACTCACTGATAAGTGGATATTAGCCCCAAACCTAGGATTTCCAAGATATAAGGTACAATTTGCTAAACACATGAAACTCAAGAAGAATGAAGACTGAAGTGTGGACACTATGCCCCTCCTTAGAATTGGGAACAAAACACCCATGGAAGGAGTTACAGAGACAAAGTTTGGAGCTGAGATGAAAGGATGGACCATGTAGAGACTGCCATATCCAGGGATCCACCCCACCATCAGCATCCAAACGCTGACACCATTGCATACCCTAGCAAGATTTTATTGAAAGGACCGAGATGTAGCTATCTCTTGTGAGACTATGCCGGGGCCTAGCAAACACAGAAGTGGATGCTCACAGTCAGCTAATGGATGGATCACAGGGCTCCCAATGGAGGAGCTAGAGAAAGAACCCAAGGAGCTAAAGGGATCTGCAACCCTATAGGTGGAACAACATTATGAACTAACCAGTACCCCGGAGCTCTTGACTCTAGCTGCATATGTAACAAAAGATGGCCTAATCGGCCATCACTGGAAAGAGAGGCCCATTGGACACGTAAACTTTGTATGCCCCAGTACAGGGGAACGCGAGGGCCAAAAAGGGGGAGTCGGTGGGTAGGGGAGTGGGGGTGGGTGGGTATGGCAGACTTTTGGTATAGCATTGGAAATGTAAGTGAGCTAAATACCTAATAAAAAATGGAAGAAAAAAAAAAGAAAGTGAACATGCCATAAGCACTTGTACAAGTACACGATCTTATGATGGCACCGAGGGAACTCCCATGTGCCAGCTCAGGTCTCGATCTTGCTAAGGTTTTGTCAGGTTCCTTCTTGAAAAATATAGCCTAAGGCTGGCTTCCAAGAGTATGAAAATACATGTGTAGGGTCCCTGGGATTAACTTCTTTGTGACAGCCTTTAGTATTAATTTTATCTAATACAAATATGGAAGACAAAATTAAGTCAAATGCAAGCCCAGCCCACCTTGGGGAAAAATCTCCATGGAAAAGTATGCTGTGTCTCATTTGCACACCAACTTCCTTACCTACATAGCTCCTACCCTCCTCTCACTTGGGACAGAAGGCAGAAATTTTCAATTCTCAACCAAGAAGAAAACTGCCCTGGTGGCATTCCAATAGCAGGGGATGCCAGAGCTCGCTCCTGAGTGTCACAAACTGACCTGAGCTGTTGCCCACTTACCTCTGCTGCATTTTCAAGCACACTGTGCAGTCAGGGCCAGATGGGCTCCTCAGCCTGTCTATGCAATGGTGATGAGAACACACTGTTAACATAGGTGACAGTCATCATTTCCCATGGGTATGGCACCAGCTGTGAGGAGGCTGACTCAATATCTTCCAGGCTTATAGATGGCAAAACCAATGCTCACAAATATCACTAAGGTGATTCTTTAATAAACTCAGTTAGAAATACATAGAAATGCACAAAATCCAATTAATAGAGCCTTGACATTTATATTCCCTGTGACCGGGCATTCTATTTTGCTACTTGCTACACAATCAGTGATTTAATTGCCTCATATAGAACTCAATTGTTCATTAGAAAGTTAGAGAAGCTGAATTTATCATTTTTAAACAGTGTAAATTATTTCTTAAGAGCAACGTCCCCTCCAGGGACACTGTTTAGAGCTGAAATTAGTGGATTGGTTACTCGTAGGCCCACTTGGGTCCAGCCACTGCCCCATACCCTAAACAATCTGTTTCTTTTCTTCCTGCCTTACAGACAGTTCTGCAAAAGACTTTGAACATTCCCTAATTGTAGTATTCAAGGTTTCTTTGGTAATGTAACTATCTCTCTATAAAAGGTCTGAAATTTATCCCAGAGTGCCAAGCATTAGTGCCATGTACGTAGCATAGAGTGTGGGCATCAGAAGTTCTTACTTTTTTTTTTTTTTTTCTTCGAGACAGGGTTTCTCTTTATCGCTCTGGCTGTCCTGGAGCTCACTTTGTGGACCAGGCTGGCCTCGAACTCAGAAATCCGCCTGCCTCTGCCTCCCGAGTGCTGGGATTAAAGGCGTGCGCCACCACGCCCGGCCAGAAGTTCTTAAGGCACCTGCAAAACCTTTTGTCTGATAAGCGTATCTGAGCACCACAGTTATAGCTTAGTGGCTTTTAGGTACTATGCTTTTTTCTCCTTGCTATTCATGTCCGTGCACACTTCTGAACTTAGATAACAGTTCCCCTGTTCACTATGACTCCCTCCCCGGCTAACAGTCTTCAGACACCATTTCTCAGCAACACTGACTAGGTTTTGCTGACATATGACAAACTTCAATGAAGCAAATGCACTGAGTCTAAAAAAGAACCCACCGTGGAGCTAACATATAAAAATCAACTGAATAGGATTTAGTATTGGTGAACGTGCCTGTTTTGAAATAAGCATTCCCTTTCCAAATGCGTTGCCAGCTGTCATCCCATTTGTTGACACTTTGGTGGAGCCGGATGCTCACAAGTTCTCAGGTAGCAGTCACTTAGTAGTCGCTGGACATGAAATACTTGCTTTGGGAATGGTGCCCTCCCTGAGAGGCTGAATATAAGTTCTACAAGGATACTCACAGGTTAGCTTTTCTCCAAGCCTGTTACGTACTGAATATCAAGACTTCCTCTGTCGTTCTTACTCATGTCAGCACAGAGAGGTTGGCACATTCCCTGTATAGATGGAGGATTGAATCCCAACCAGGCAGGTCAAGATCTTTTCTTTTAGTGCCCTTTATTTATACATTTCACTAATCACTTCAAAATGTGGCTTGAACTTGAGACAAAAGTCAGAGATTGGGGTCACAGGTCAAAGGCGTATCATGGTTTTTGTTGTTGTTATTGTTTTGTTTTTTATTTTTTATAGATAGAGTTTCTCTGTGTAGCCCTGGCTGTCCTGGAACTCACTCTGTAGACCAGGCTGGCCTTGAACTCAGAAATCCACCTGTCTTTGCCTCCCACGTGTTGGATTAAAGGCATGCGCCACCACTGCCTGGTACGTGTCATGTTTTATTTGGAATTCTGAGAAATCTGAGATTTTAGGCTAAACCTGGCCCTCATGTCAAGGCATGTTTAACCCAGTGAAATGTTAGAACACATTTTATTTACAAATCAGTGGTATTACTTTTTCCATATTTAGACATGTAGTCTTTGGGCTTCCACTTACATTTTTGGTCCTTTACACATTAGGTTCTGATTAGAACTTAGCTTGATGGGTGGAAGCCCAGTACTCCAACTGCTGTATTTAGAGCAACCCTTTCAGTGAGTCAGAAAGGTGTGTAGATAATTGGAAACAATCTGACTTAGAAGCAAGGGGCCTGTGTTCTTGCTGTTAAGGTATATGACTATGGGCAATGATTTACATACTCTGCTGATCTCTTTTCAGGCCAACAAAAAGCAAAAACATCTACTTACATTGGAATAAGTTTCCCAGCAACTCGGGGGCCCTTAAGACATAACTTTCTCTCCTGGTAGTGAGGTGGAAAGAAGCAAAATTAGATAGGGAGAGAAGTAAACAGAAACAGAGATGTAGTACTTGTTGGATATAAACTTCAGTCTTGCCACTCTGAAACTCCAACTTCATCACAGACCTATTTATTACCTTTTGAGGCCACAAGATGGGGCCCTGCAATAAACTGTGTTGGTCAGTCTGACCCAAGGATGGACTGTAATACTCAATGTCCAATACGTGCACCAGTCAAAATGACTCTTGGAGAGATAGCCGAGGGGCTTGACTGCTGCTTAGCTGTGTTCTCTTTATCTAATAGCTCACTCCACACATACAGCACAGGCACAAAGGAGGCATATCATCTGCTTCTTTTTTTATATATTTTATTTTATTATTTTTATTAGATATTTTCTTTATATACATTTCAAATTTCAAACGCTATCCTGAAAGTTTCCCCAATAATCTGCTTCTTAAAGCAGATCACTACAAACAGAATGTGCCATCGTTTGGCAGGAATTTGTAAAATACAGGAAGTGCAAACTAACCAGACAAAACTTAAAAGGTTCTGAGACAAGGCTTGCATTGATAAAGGGAGACTTGCTACGACTTGCTACAAACCAAAAAAAAAAAAAAAAAAAAAATGTAGGTGGTAGGTGGATGACAAACTTACAAGGTTGCATGACAAGAAAGACTTGGACTTTGTGTGATCTGAGGCCCTTCCATTACAGATATACACTCTCCAAATAGGAATCATTTGTCTTGGTATTTTTCGGATGTTAGAATAGAATGCTCTTTACTATGCAAGTTGTACAAAAATATTTCTCACCATTCTGGAAACTACAAAACCCAAACACGTGGCATATCTGGACAGAGCTTTCTTGATCTGTCATGTTGTAGCCCACAGTATCACTAGAGGTGCAGAGCAAATGTGCTAGCCCATCTCTCTTTCCATTCTCACAAGGCCACCACCAGTGCCATCATGGGAACTCTATTCTCGAAGTCATTTAATCCTAGTTACTTCCTAAAGGCCCCTTCTACAAATACCATGGAAATATAGATTACAATCTCACCACAATGAATTTTAGGGGGCTTGTTTATTTGTATTTATTTCACTTGTATCTGTGCCTCGTTTCTCATTATCTAGTCATGTGGCCTCGCTTACTTTACCTTGGAAATCCCATAGTCAATAAGGAATAGTAGCCTGTGGGAGCTACTACTTCCCTCTGTAGCAATAATGATCTGAGGATGAAAAAGCAAATGGAGGATTGTCTGGAAGCAAAGCAGACAGACAGGCTCATTATGGCAGCAGATGGTCTGAACACCTTACATCACTTTCTGAAGTAGACTCTCTTTTTATGATCTCCACATTAAGTTAAGAAACTCTATAGAAATGTCAAAGGTAGGAGAACATGAAATTAACCCATCTAAAGGTCAATGAGATTGGCAGTTACTGTTCAATAAGTGAAAGCAGCTGCTGTCACCTCCTGCTTAGCTTGCTTCATTTTGGTGTCTGTGATGATAATGGCTTTTTTCTACTTCCCAAACCAGTAGGCCATAGAAGGTCTTGATTCATAAGGTGGTAGGGAGCAGGAGCTTTGGGAAATCTCAGTTCCTTGGGTTGGCAGTTTTCAGACTAATTTTCAAAGGAGACTTGTCTAGTGAGTCAGTTAAGTGATGAAAGCCCCAAGACAATGGACCAGTAATGGATATACTGGGACTGATATAGATAGTTAAGATCCAAGCAAAGGACATATTGTGGTTCACTGGAGACTAGAGTACAGGGCTACTAGAAGAATCCACAATAGAATGAAGCACATTGAATTATTGGCTTAGATTCTGCAGTTCTGTCAATACTCTTTGCCTTGTGACACTAAGGCTTCTCTTGTTAAAGGGATAGATTAGAGTTTTCATCCGTGAATTTATATTCATTCACATGACTCTTCATCTAGTGGGAGTTAAAGGGGAGTGACAGTGTGCGTATTCACAGCATGATTCAACTCAGCCCAGAGATTAGGTTAGAACTGCCTATTTTGTAACTTTGTTCATTTTTTGTTGTTCTTGCTGTTAAAATTCATGCTTCATTACATGGTGAAAACATACTGTGCTGGTGCATGAAGAATGATAAACAGGTAGTGCAGGGCCATGCCAGATAATCTTCAATGCAATGGGAAGTAGAACTCTTACAGCTGCTACAGTCTAATGCAAAGTCTCTTGGCCAAGACAGGTTACATCAGCCAGTCCCCAGCTGCCCCCATACTGAGCAATAATAAGTAACCCTTGCCTTAGGATGCTGACGTTTGGAAATGTTTATTGTATAGTGTCATGGTAGTCTGCAGAAGGACTGCTTTAGAATTTTCAGTTGAATGCTCATGTTTTGTTCATGATTTTCCAAGTATCATTTGGGAGGAGATGGTGTGTTAACAAATCAAGTGAGCAACTGAAACATCTCACCAATATTATGTTGAAAGTATTCTCTCAGACACTGTGTAAGGAACTCAAATGAACTGTGAGTATTAAGTTCTTGGAGAGATACTTATGTTAGTTCTTTTTTAAATCAGCCTCCTGAGTTATGCTAATTTTCACTGCTGATGGTATAGATAAGGCACTCTTCGAAGTAGCTATTTTGAAGTCCTGAATAACTGTCCCTGCATATTAAAGCAGTGGTTCACCATCTATCCTTTGGAATGTTCTAGTTGTTTTTTTTTTTTTAACTTTGGCTTACTTTCATTCACTTTAAGTAGATACCATTAGCTTAAATCTTCTTAGTAACTAAAAGCCATCCTAAATTTTGCCCCGGTACACCAGCCCTAATGATTCCATTGGGGTTCAAGACAATATAAGCTCTCTATACATCACTATGCCCAGGAGACATAGTTCAAAAAAAAAAAAATCCTGTCATCAACCTAAGAAATTCTCTTCTTTGGGCACTTCCACTCAAGTAAAGCCATATCCTGCCTTGATGGAATATTGTAGGAAAGAATTTCAGGGGGGCTCAGGGTACAGTTAGTGAGTTCATCATGATAATGTAGAAAACACACATTAGATTAAAGTATGGACATTTAGAGAAAGATGTGGGTCTGCATTCTACCTCACAGCTTGGGTGTGTAAACACTGCTTGGGCAGATAAATCAAGGAGGCACTAGGCTACATTACATACTTGGAATCCTGGGCTTGTGGAAAATTGGCACCCACTGAGTGTGGCAGAATGCAGCCTAAGATGGGGCCCTCAGCCAGTGTGAGAACTGGTGCAGGCTGAGGTCGCGTTTGGGGATCCCACACTCCCAGGCATCCAGATGTTGCTGTGAACCATGAGGAGTTGCAAATGAGGGGGCCTGTAGGTCACTGACAAATCTGGGGCTGTGGGAGATGGGGAATCTGACTTAGCTAAACAGATTCCTGTGTGTGGAGGGGCCTTCTATGGGAGACTTAGGCGGCCTGGCTCTGTATGATGAAGGCTTCCCCTCACGGCCCACATTGATTCTTGATTAGAGAGACAGTTTTTGTTTGTTCAAACTATTTATTCATAGTGGAAAGTGGATGCATACAACTTACTCAGGGTGGAGCAGAGATTAAGTACCTTTTTTCGGAAAGAATGTCCAGGAAGAGAAGCTTATTGACTAAACCCTCGGGGCTGGCCCATCTATATACCACATTAGCATGGAGAAGTCTGTGCTCTGTGCTGTTTGACTAGTTGTCAGGATCCTCATGTGGGGTGTCATGGTCACGTCCTTCAGGATAGGAATGGGTCAGGAGTAAATGAAATACCTGTTGTTCTGAGATATGAGAATTGCTGAGGTTTCAGAGTCTACTCAACCTTCCCAGTTTTTGTAATGATGACACAGTTCCACTTGTCCTACAGAAAGACATGTCTAGGAACATTATAGTAGATACACACAGATACAAACACACCAAACACACATACAGACACACACACACACACACACATACAGACACACACACACATACAGAGAGAGAGAGAGAGAGAGAGAGAGAGAGAGAGAGAGAGAGAGAGAGAGGAAGAGAGGTGTGCTTAGGGATCCTTAAATTAGGGGTATGTGTATGTGTTTGTCTGTGTGTGTGTGTCTGTGTGTGTACATATATGATCCTGTGGCTTTTCGAGTTATATTTCACAAAAGGTGCAAACTGATAAAATAAGGCAATTCCAAGTAAAGTTTAAAATTATGTAACATGAATGAACTGACTCATTTTTCTTAATGATTTTCTTTTCATAAGTTAAATTTAAGATGGTATAATAAGGTACAAGTTTAGGTTTAGCAGTGAGAAAGTACTAACAGTACAACTCAAGAGCTTGTTGTAGATGTTCTGACCCCAAGTCTACAGAACTCACTGCTTCTAAACACTCCTGTCTGTGATATGTTTTCGGGGAACACACATCCTCTCTCTAGGCCATTTTGGCTTTTTCATTTGTAATAAATGAAGTTTCTGTACTCTTAGTGAGAAGTAAAATTAAAGTAGATTTCAGAGTGAGGAGTTTCTTTTCCTACTTATGCCTCCTAGTTTACACTATCTTCCTATCCTAGCTCATGTCTACTGAAGGAAATAAGACAACATAGATGCCGTAGGGGGCCAGAGGTTTAGAATGAGTGATGCTATTCAAGAACTCATGTAAAGACTCATGGTAGGTATTGATCCTTCAACAAAATTGTTGCACAGCATCCTACATGCTCTGGTCACAGTTCATATTAAGAAAGACCACAGATCTACAGATCAATAGACACAAGAGAGGTAGCATTATAGAGGTTCCCTACAACAAACAATTTTCCTTTGGTCATTCTGTATGGGTGTAACAGCATACCTAAGGCTGAATAATTTATAAAGAACATAGGTTCATTTGTTCACTTTTCTGGAAACTGGGAAGTTGAAGATGAAGGTGCTGAATCTGATGACTGGCCTCCTAGAAGACAAAGGCTGGCAGCTGTAATAGCATTATTTTTCTCAAGTCACACAGTCATGGGCATCATTGAACAACATTCTTATGTGTTCTGGTTTCACATTTGTTGCTGTGATAAAATATCCTGACAAAGAGCAAGGGAAGGAAGAAGGAAACAATTGTTTATTCAGTTTACAGTTGCAGGTTACATTCCGTTATTCTGGGGTATTAAGGCAGAAACTTAAGGCATCACATTTACTACCAAGAGCAGAAAGAGTAAGTGCATAGACCTTACTTGTTGCTTGATGTCAGCTAGCTTTCTACTCATATTTTTCAGGACTCAATGCCTAGGCAATGGTATTGAGTACAGTGATCTCTTCTTCATACATCAATGAACAGTCAAGTCACACCCTTCTCACATCAGACATGCCACAGGCCAATGTGGCTTCAGGGAGACTGTTTGCATGCAATTTAAAGTTATCTCAGGATGACAGTTAAGACTACCCAGCCCACTGTGGTGACCTACAAAATACTTTTGCACTTCAACCATAAAAATAAGATAAAAGAATAAAATGCTAGCTAGGTCTGTGGTAATTAATGGCAGCGAAGCTGTTAACAGTTCTTTCTAAAAAGAAAGGGTGAAGATCAGAAGACCTTCACCTGAGGTTCTAGTCATAGCTCCATCTCCTCACAGCTGTACAGGTGAAAGGTTGACTGGAGATAGAGATTGCAGTAATGCTGGTTTTGTGAGTCACCTTTATTTGGGGCAAGCTTTTTGATGATGTGGCTGCCTTTAAGTTGCTTATGCCACTGCTATAAACCTCTCATCTATACTCCTGTATGTAATTCTAATTAGTTCATTGGAATTGCCAAATAGATTTTGGAGGATTTTTACTTTGTTCTTTTCTTGGTTTTTCTATCTAGAGTAAGGAATTTTTTTTACAACTTCTCAGAGAAAGTCATAGAATATATCCCCAACTTATGAATGTGGGGGACACACGCAGACCACTTGCAGCATTAGCAATGACACAGCTGAATATTCTCACTCTTCAAAGAGAGTAGAGGGCTCCACAATAGAAAAAATGCAGGGCATTCCAAGGAATTGCAACCATAGCTTCTGCCAGTTGTGTTGGGTCTCTGTCTCAGCTTGCCTTATTTATCCACACTCACCACGCTCATATCTGTCTCATTGAACTTCTCATATTTACTGGAAATTCCCCTGAGTTCGAGGCCAGCCTGGTCTACAAAGTGAGTTCCAGGACAGCCAGGGCTCTACAGAGAAACCCTGTCTCAAAAAACAAAAACAAAACCCAAAACAAACAAAACAAAACAAAAAAGCATATCTAAGCATATCTACTTATTTATGTGTTCTATTATGAATATGATGCAAAGGGGATTTTATTCACATTGGCTGCATATGCATGATGAGACCAGAGGACAACTTGTGGGAGTTAGTTTTCTCCTTTAACAGTGCTGATTTTGTATATCAAACTCAGATAATCAGGTATTTAGATCTCTCCCATCCTTCCATGTATGCATACTTCCACATGTTCCATGTTACAAAAACTCCAATCACCAAACTCCATCTATTCATTCATGGCACATTGTCTGCTTAGACATGGTGGTAGGTGCCATCTGCAAACTTGATCACCAGTCAGACCTACTTCCTTCTCAACTAACTTTAAGACCATTCAAATAAGACAAGCATCATGATAGCTCTTTAATGGGTTTAGCTAAAACATTGTCATCAGCATTTGTCTAAATGATACATCTCCCCTTTCCTGCTTGGTGTTTCTAGCCATAGTTTCAGAATGAGTGGTTACAGAAGCCCATGAATACCATCTGTGTGATCCAAGTATATTAACAGTAAGAAATATCCTGAGGTCTCAGATAGTTGATCTATGAGAGTAGATTGTATCTGCCATCCATTCTCTAGAAGTTTCCTGGCCTAGCCACAGATACTCTTCTTTTCTTTCTTTGAAGACATGTGGTACTTGAAATAACTGCATCAGGAAAAATTCAGTTTCTTTTTATTTATCCAGGTCAGACAATTTTATTTGTGTATCTATCACAAGACAGAAACATAGAGGACCAAAGGTTTGCATTTTGCATGATAATTGGCCTGACATTATAAAGCTCGGCTATAGAGAACTGGATGATGTACACAGCAAAGATTCAATCATCTGCTTTGCCTTTGCAGGCCTCTGTGTTTTACAAAAGGAATCTTGGTTACTGTTTCTCCAAGTTGATCATACGTTTTTGTTCATGGAAAACATGCTCCAGTCCTGACAGTGGAAAGTTTTGGTCATTTTTACGGGAATATTGGAGAGCTGCACAGTATGGGCTGCTTTGAAGAATGAAGACAGTACAGAAGGGTTTTCATTTCAGATGGTTTTGTCACAAGGATTATTGGAAAACTTAAGGTCAAAGGTCTTACAGCAATCTCCATAACTATTCTGAATGGCAACTAGTGGCTCATAGAGGATTGTCACACAATGACATTCATGGTGAATATTAGAGACCAGGTCTCAACTCAGGCTTCAGTAAATAGACAATTTCATTTAACTCCCCTGTTGGTGTCCTGTGTTAGACAAGGCATTCTGAGGTCCAAGATGTGATATCATACACCTTCCCAAAGGACCTTGCATTCAAGGAAAATGGTAAAGACCTGAGAAAGTTATCTGAGACTTGGTAAGGTAAGTTTGGAGCCAAAGGAGGATAGAAAAGCCCTTATACCAGAGCCATGTAGGAAGGAGATGAAAGAACTTCAAGAGTGAGCAGAAGCTTGATTATGTCTAGTTGAGGACCGCAAACACAGGGCATCTGTGGGCAACCAAGGGACTCTGGGAAGTTTCAACGGGCCAGTTACAGTGTGACGGTCTCCTACAATTTTAGGGCTTCCTTAGTGGTTGGAAGATCTCACACTGGCTATGGTACAGGAGAGCAAAAATCAGGATAAGGAACAGAAACTCTTGAATGGAGGCTTGCTCTTATAGATCACCACCCATGTGCAAAGCTGTGATTTTGCTTGTGTGTGTGTGTGTGTGTGTGTGGGTGTGTGTGTGTGTGTGTGTGTGTATGTGTATGTATGTATGTGCATGTGTGCCTGGGTGGTGGGAGAGGGTACAGGAGTTCTGACCTGTGAGGGTCTAGTGTTTCAGGAATACATGATTCAAGAAGAAAGGTTGGGAACAATTATTTACTTTGATGACTTCAAAGTAAATAGGACAGAGAAACACAAAATGAAAGCAGGAAGAACAGGATTTTAGTCTTCCTTATTGGTGTGTCCAAATGAGGAGTCAGTACTTTCTAGCAAAGGTAAGTTCTCAGTACTGGTTTTAGTCTTACTTGCAAATGCACCCAAAAGAGTAGATTCTGGTTGCTGAGCAGGGACCATAGGCCCCAGTACTTCCTTACCAAGAAGCATCCCGCTATGAGGTTCTTGGCTAAGATGAGATCCTTTTATGAAGTGAAAGTGTCCATAGCACAGAGCAGTCCAGACAAGGCATTGGAGGTTTGGAGACAGGGCTTATTTGTTCATGAAGAGACATTTTGTAGCCCGGGGAACTTTTGACAGACTGGGGGTTGAGGACTGTGTCTTCCTCTGATTTGAATTCCCACTGTGCATCCATGAAGTGGGCTTGCTGTAACCCACCTTACTGTCCAGTCCTGAAGATCTAATCTGTTCCAAGAAGCAGCAATGTTCTGAAACCTGTGCTGGGTTAAAATTGGACCTGATTTTATGTTCATAAAGCAGATTCAATTTCTGGTGTTAATTTCTTTACACTTGAATGAAAGCTAGTTAACCACAATTGTTGCGATTTCTTTTTAACCTGTTTTCATTAAATCAGAGGTACATTTGACTTTACCTATGCCTCTGTATCTTTTTACTTGCTTTCTATCTTTTAGCTTCCTTGGAAGGCCAGTGTGGATGTGACACTTTGTGGAGAGCATACCTGTCTGGTTTGGACTCCCCACAAGAGAACTGGAGATAAGTGTGAGTGACATAGGTTTCCTTTCGAAGGTGTCTAATGACTCATGCTCACAGAATGGGGAAGTGTGTATAGATGGGTTGGAAGCAGAGGAAGAGGAAAGGAGGGAAGGAAAGAAGAGGGGGAAAAGTGTCCACAGAGAATAAAGTGCCAGCTGGACTTTGTCTCACATCCAAAAATATAGGTGGAATAATCCCACTCCTGTAATGGGCAGGAACCTTCCATAGCAATCTTTAGTCAAAACAAACAAACAAACAAACAAACAAACAAAACAATAACCCCCCTAAAGCAAACTAACAATCAAAACAAACAAAACAACACAAAACAAAACAACAAATCAAGCAAAACCAAACCAAAATAAAACATTTCCCCATAGACTTGCCTACAAGCCATCTGCTACAGGCATTTTCTAGTTGAGGTCTCCTCTTCTCAGATATCTCTAGCTTGTATCAAGTTGCCTAAAAACAAGCTGGAGAAAGTACCCAAGAGAAAGCACCCCTGAAGGGGTCTGTAACCCTATAAGAGGAACAGCAATATGAACTAACCAGTACCCCCTGAGCTCGTGTCACTAGCTGCATAATGTAGCAGAAGATGGCCTAATCGGCCATCTTTGGGAGGAGAGGCCCTTGGTCTTATAAAGATTATATGCCCCAATACAGGGGAATACCAGGGCCAGGAAGCAGGAGTGGGTGGGTTGGAGAGCAGGGTGGGGGAGGGTATAAGGGACTTTTGGGATAGCATTTGAATTGTAAATGAAGAAAATATCTAATTAAAAAATTTTTTTAAAAAGCCCAACAAACAAACAAAAAGCCAAACTAGCACATTTCTCTATTTAAATGAGACTTTAAAGTTGTCAATTCCTGAGAAAAAAAAAAGGTGGAGACCTATCATGAGGCTTATATTGCCTCTAACCTGAAACAATAGAGAAATCTGTGGGGGTATTTTCTTAAATAATTGTTAGTGCTACCACGGGGCAGGTGATACTGAGAGGTATAATATATGTAGTTTAATGTAGCCTGGAGTGCAAGCATGTAAGCAGGATTCTACTATGGCCTCTGCTTTAGTTTGTACCTTCAGGTGCCTTGAGTTCCTGCCCTGGCTCCCCTCCACAACATACTATTAATGTAGACATGTGAGTTAAATAAAGCTTTTCTCTCGAGTTGTTTTTGGTCACTGGGCTTATCACAACATGAAAAAGCAAATTAAGAAAAAAAAGAGATTCACAAAGACATTTTGCTTTGCTCTATTACATCTGATGTTACCCTTTTTTTTTTTTAAATAGCTATTAGGCAGTGTGGGAAGACAATTTTCCCAAGGCAAAACAAATATAAAGTTAAAAAAAATCAAATGTTATTCCTTTGTGAAGATTGAATATACTTGGATTGGATTCCACAAACCAAAACCAGGCATCTCCTCTCTCTTGGCATGGTCCCACTTAAGAAACCATCTCAATAAGGGGCCACATCATGAACCCTTTACTTCCCTGGCTTCCCTTGGCTAGTTTCATATACAGCTACCTTGAGATTTCACTGAGTCCTCTAGTTATTTGGTGTTTTGGATTTTTTGTTTTCTAAAATCTCCAGCACAGCTACACGTGATGGTATACAGCTATAGTCAAAGTACTTGGGAGACAGAGACAGGAAGACTATAAGTTCAAAGCCAGCATGGGTTCCATGAGAAGACCAGGCCAAACAAAAGAGAAATTCTTTTAGGATTTTCTTTTATATAGACTACAGTGCAAGGGTAATCACTTAAATCAATGAGTCAGAAGTATTTTTGATTCTCTGATATGAGATTCCTTTTGGTTACTTCCCTCCCTCAATTCTTACCCAGAGTTATAATTACTAAAATCTCACAATTTAAAACATTAGAATTTCACAGTCATCCATAATTGCAGATAATTCTCTAAAGCTGTCTATTCACTCCGTTATCTTTCTTTATTCAGATCTCTTTTTGACATCTAAATATCTACATCTATCTCCAGTCTCCTTTGACATGTTTCAGTTAATTGCCAGATATTTATCTCAAATCTGAGTTCACAAGGAATTTGAGATGCCCAGGCATCACCCTGATGGTAAAGTGAAAAGCTAGAAAGATTTGTGTGGGGTTATAACACCCCCTCACTAAACCTTAACTCTTAAACATCTTACAATCTCAACACAGCCACACTGGGGAAACATGATGAAATTAAAGGAAATGTTGAAAAACAAAAACAAACAAAAAAATCTGAATCTAAACTTAAAACCTTTTATTTCTGATAATGAACAATTGGTTGTTCCTTAGTGTCAGCCTGTTCTGTGAAAAAGTGATTCTAGCATACTGAAGAACAGGTAACTGCTTGGCAGTTGAGCTCTAAGAATGCATGAATTGCAAACCACCGCAGGAACCTCTGGTGTGGCAGGACTCGTAAATTCCTCAATCAAGGCTTGGTATTGGTAAACTTTCCATCACTGTAACAGAATAAGAAACGGTTTCTGAGGTATTCATCAGTAATCACTTTATCCCATATGTTGCCTTTGGACATAACTTAAGGCAGGCAACAAGGTGGCAGCTGCCACAGGGAGAGAAATTAACTTCTTGAGAAGTAAGAAGTGGAAAGAGAAGGAAGTTAGATTCTGATATTCCCTCCTTTCTTCCCACCAGATTCTGCCTATCAAGAGTTACATAATGAGGTTGCAGATTTAGCTCAGTGGTGGAGCACTTGCTTAGCAAGTGCAAGGCCCTGGGTTTGGTCCTCAGCTCTGAAACAAACAAACAAACAAACAAAAAAGAGTTGCATAAGTTTCCAATAATTGATTTGTCAGAAGCTTTGAACCAAGCCTTTCATGCCCAGGCCTTTAAGTCACGCTTAAGATCTCAGTCATAGATACTATGTAAGCCGAGGTTCCACAGATATCGCATAACTTGGTATTATGTTGCATAGATGCAGTTCCCCAGATGTTTCATGTGTGGAATTATTACTCCTAGGAATGGACCACCTAAGTCTGCTGTGCCTTCCTCCTGAAGGTCAGTTCTGTGTGAACACACTCGTCTGCCTCATCAGGGTGCTTTGTGAAGAGTCCTGTTGCCACCTGTCATATACCCATGTCTAAGGAGAAGCAAAGATCTGCTCATGTCATCAGAAAAATACTAGTTCAAAACAAAAACATTAGGATGACAGTATGGAACAAATATTAGTGATTTACTTATTAAAACCATCTTTTGATTGGAAAATATGCTTCTGGGCACCAAGGACTGATTTATATGTTTGGAAATCAGAGGCATTTAAAGAAAAATATATTTCAGAGATAGTTTAAATCTAAATAAAACCCCAGGCTCCTCAGAGGATGGTCTGACCTTCATTTTGGCAAGGAAAACTCATTCTAGACATTCTGGCCAGGAGGTAGTCAGGTTGTAAATAGCAGAGACTAAGTTAGTTTGAAATTAAAATAAATATATGGCCCCAGAAGGGCAGAAAATATGGAGGATGGATAGAAGGTGAAAGAAAAGCACCCTGAAAATGCATTTGAACCAAGCTAAGGGTTGGATAATGAAGTAAGGTTTGGTATAGAGCATGCCTGTCAGATTAACTGAGGAGAAGGCAGGGATGTGGGTGGTGTTATAATAACAAGATAATGGAGCTCTGCTGACAAAACAGCTGAGATGTGTGCTATTCGGGACCTGAAAGTGCACACTGAATGGAGGAGCTGGGCTCAGAGCACGTTTATTCCTCATGATCAATAAAATGTAACAAATTTACACCAAGCATAATACCACTTCATTTATTTTAACCGCTTGGAGGAAGGAATAATCAGAACCATGAGACACTGCTGAGAATGGCTGAATCTTGGCAATGTGTTGAAGGGCTAATATGGGAGAGTTCTTTTCTATCTTTGGCCTCAATTTACTTATCTGTGTAATGAGCATTGGGCAAGAATCATGGAAACTTTCATGAAGTAAGTGTTCTCAGAACACTTACAAATTGTAAGTAATATTTATAATTTGCATGTATAATTTCCATTGTCAGCTTCTTAGTTTCCATAGACTCCAGGGCCATATGAGGCATGAAAGAGATTAAACTCCATATAGTTAAGCTGCACCCTGATTCCCTGACACCAAGTTTTGTGGACAACTGTGGAAAATGGGCCCTTTATTATCCTTTTCCACTCAGACCCATAATATTTGAGATCATTGGATATGAGGAATAAATATTCACACATATATCTAATATGAACAGTTTATAATTTAGATATAACAGAATAACTGAGAATGGAAAAGTTATAAGGGAAAGAGTTTTGCTTAGTTCAGGGTGTCCTTGCCTTATAGCCACTCACTCTTAAGGTTTAACTAAATCCTGTGATGACCACTTATTTTACCTAGTCTCCTGAGAGAGAGAGTGAGCCATTCAAGGTGGTAGATCTTATCTTCCTTTAACTGTCTGTTAAAGCTCACATGCCTCTCAACTTGGTAGTTGACTTCCAGTGTGAATTTTGATGAAATACACTACACAAACTGTAGCACTTCTTCAGTTGGATTTTCTCAAAGCTTTCACTAATTGTGGTGTGTGTGTGTGTGTGTGTGTATACATGCAGATAGTTTTTCTGAGGTTAACCCTAGGAATCATGAATGAGTCAGAGGGATGAAAGGTGTATGGATAGCAGGGTTGATGATCCTCCTGTTATGGCTAGCTGTGTCCAATCCACTGAGGAACCATAGCAACAGCACCTTAGAATCACCACAGCATTCATTTATCCAAATACGTTTGTCCCTCATCAGTTGAGAATAACTTTGGGGCATAAAATTCAAAAGATGTTGGCTCTGGATCAGGCAAGATTCTGTGTGCTAGAGAAACAGAAAGGCATAAAAGTAGGATATGGTCAGGACAGAGGACATCCCAGACCATCTTAAAGAGCAAGAAAAGAAATTGCTATAGCTATACCTGGAAGAAAAGGCAACTAGTACTCTCATCCTTGTTTATGGGCACTTATATAACTATCTAGATTTTATAGAGGGTGTAAAAAGTAGGAGACAAAATGCACCTCCATCTCTCCCTTCCCACATAGATACTTAGAACACTTAGAATCTCTTATTGTGATTAATAATAGCAAGATAGCAGAGGCTGAGCTGTGTACTTGTTTCTTCAGAGGGATTAGTCACTTTTCCATCAATTGATGCAATGTCACTCTCTTGGGCCATGCATTTACCTCTGGGTCACATGCAGCAGAGTACAGTTTCTTCTTTTGCTGGGGAAATGGGTATACCTCCAAGCCTAAAGACTTCCATATGCACAATAGGTTTGGTAAATAGTAAGAAAACACCTTGGCTATTGTGGTGGTTATCTTGTGGTTCAGTTATAGACCCAAGCCATCATAGGACACATAGCGCTTTGAAGCTCTTGAAACTGGAAAGAACAAGACAGTCAGTTTGTGTCTCTGAAACAATCACTTCAGGATGGTTAGAAGGAAAATAGGGACTGGTTGAGACCCCAAATGGGAGACAACCATGTAGGAACAAATGATACAAATGAGCCCAGGGGATAGGTTGGGAATACTAAAGAGGGCTTGGTTTGAGAAGGGGGCTCTATGGTTGGTTCAAGAGGTAGTATTCCATGGATGGAGAGTTTAAAGAATGACACTGATATTCCTACTTAGTTAACTATGATAATGAAGCCATGGCTACATAATAAAGGCTAATTTGAGACATAAAGCCTGCAACTCTGTGTTTCTCACTCTACACTAACAGAGTAACCTTTAAGCAACCACACAGTACCTTCTCTGAGTTATGAACATGTGTTGCAGAGAAGCAATACAACTGCTCACTGCTCTCCTGTTGTGGCTTTCAGGCCAGCAACATGAACAACACAAGGGGATATGGATAGAGATGCAGATTCATTATCACACTGCCAGTTTAGATAGTGTGATTGAGATACTTCTTAGGGATATCCTATCTACAGTTCCAGGCATGAGAACAGTGTCATGGTTCAGGCTGTCTTGAAGCATCTGTAGTTCTCTGATTCTTCTTCTTTCCCCACCAGGCTCACTGACGGACAGCCTTTCTCTCCAGGCACTGAACTGTCGTTGCTACTGGAGAACTTGAGTCACTGTGCTCTCTATTAGGCAACTGTTAGATTTTGAAGACGTTTCTGAACATAAGCAGAAGGTGACAAAATATCTGTTTAGAGCCTAAGATCTCTAATTTCACTGGACAAGGGCCACTAATAACATAGCAGGCAGGTAGTTGTCTCTGAGCTGGGAGCTGGGCCATGTCAGAGTGGACACATTTTGTTGCTATCTTAAGGATGGCCATGCATCTACTGGTAGAAGCTCTCTGAGGACATGACAATAGCTTATTCATCTGGAATAATAGTGGGAGCCTCATACCCCTGCAAGTGAAAAACTTATTAGTCAATAGCCTAACAAGCCAAGTACGTTGTAATGACTTTTCAGAAGTATGAAAAAAAAGCCACAAAGTTACTGTTATTAATGCCCACCACTATCATCACTACCACCACCACCAACAAAACAAAGAAACCACCACCACTACCAACAACAACAATAATTATGGATCACAGGCTCCCTCCCTGTTCCTGGGATGCTAACAAGAGGAATAATGTTTCCTGTAAATGAAACATATACTTCTTACCTATGTTAGAATTATGCCTGCTGTTGTGGTTTGAATATAAAATGAACCAACTGATTCAGGTTTTGATAGCTTAGTCTCCATTTGTGAGGTTGTCAAAGCCATAGGATATGGGGTCTAGGTGGAGAAATATATCATTGGTGTGGCAAGTTCTTGGGGGTGTCTTTTCCTTAGCCTCCTCCTGTACCATGCCACTACTTTTCTGCCAAGACATTAAGGACAGCTCCTGCCATGGGCTTCCATCACTGTGATATTCTGCTCCTGTGCATGACATCAAGCAACTACAGACTGAACACTCAGAGTCAATGTGACTTCTTTTTCCAACAAGTTGTTCCAGCAGGTATGTTACTGTCAAGTCACAGGAACATAAAAGCCACTAACACATCTGCTAAGCTTTAAACTTCATAATGGAATTTGAGAGAGTGTAGTCTGTAAAGAAATGTAACTAGTGCAATAAAAAATAGCAAACTTGAATCTTTCAGGTTAAATTTTCTAAAGTCTTAGGCCAATGACTTTTCACCTAATTGGTGCTCACATCATGCCCTTAAGAACTTAAAATATGAGGCTCTCTGGGTCACGTGTGTGTGTGTGTGTGTGTGTGTGTGTGTGTCTATGTGTCCATGCACATGCCTAAAATGAGAAAATAATTGAAAGAAAAACAAAATGATAACAAGCCTGCTGCTAGAAACCTAAGAAAGAATTGCTCCTTTGGGGCTAATTGAATTAAAGGAGGAAGGTGGAGGCTTTGGAACCCACATCCTGCCATCCACAGTCATGGAAGATCTAGGGGCTGAAATTTTGATCCTTGAAGCTTTGCAACGGCTGCCATGAGTTCTTACTCGAACTCCCCTTTCCCAGCCAAGTTATAATTCTCTAAACTGAAGATTGCTCCATTAAAAGGATGTGAGAATGACACAAGATACAAATGGGGAAAGAGACAAAAATAGGTCACCATGACAATTACTATTCATCCTGCTAACAAATATTTCCCAACACTTCATGATTTCTATGAATTTTTCACACCTTCCCTCTTTTGATCAGGGTACTCAGTAAGGACAACATATACATATACATATACATGATATATGCCCACACCCTCTGTGGCACCATTCTTTCTTCAATGCATCAGTCAGCACACCTGCTCTGGAGCTAATGGCTGGAAACTAGTTGGTTCTATCACCTGAAAGAAACAGAAACTAGATTTTCTGGAATGGGGTCTAGAATGCAGAGAATGACAAAGACACAGTTAACTACATGGGCCTTCTTTTATGTCTACTGCCTAAGTGTGCAGTGTGCAGTGGATGAGCCACTACCCAGGAGTGGCTTAATAGATTATAAATTAGTGCAAACTTAAACGATTCAGCCCCTCAGTGACACTGGTTATGTTTGAGTATTCTCTAGTTCCTGGCTGTTTATTATGGCAGTAGAGAGCACTGTACTGAGCCTCCTTTCTGCTTCTCTCTCACAAGTAGTTCTCTTCTGTTAGTTCTGGGGGTTGGTGGAGAAGTCCTCACCCAGGAGTCCTTAGTGTTGTATAATCCTTTTTGGCTTGGCTTGGAAATGGGTAAATCAGCCAGAAGACAGCCTGCTAGGCCTCTGTTCCAAACTGTGGGAGGCAGTTTACCAGCTCAACCTGTGAATCCCTGTGTCCTTCAGGCAAGATGCCATAGTCCCTTTTGTAGTTTAGTAACGAGATGCTGCTGGTTGTCTTGAGATGTGTGATTTAACTTTAAGCTCCAGCTCTATACCTGCTTCCTGGGCCTTGGGAAATACTTGAGTAGAATTCTGATCCCTTATTACCACTTCTGTCCCCAACAATCATACAAGAAACTAGGTCATCACACTCCTACAGAGATAGGACAGGGACAAATGCTGCTGGTGGCTCAGTAGTTGGCATCAAGCCAGGCAATGTGACGAGTTCACTGAGTCATCTGTAGGCTCACTACCATTTACTCTCTGGAGGGCTGTTTGAATTTGAGTTAGATACTTTGTATTCCTATAGTTTAATTTCCCCAGTGATTCTGAATATCCATTTCCTGAGTTCCTTAATAGAATATCCAGATGTGTAAATGAGTTCTTTGAGGTTCTGGGTAAGGCAGTTTATCATGGAGATTACCCAAGCTCTTACTGACATCAGAGTGACTGACTAAGGAGGCTGTGGTAAGCCTGATAGAAGGCAGAAAGCACAAATAGAAGAAGGTCTCAGCCCTGGGGATAGAAACATTCTTCCACAAGTGGCAGTGGAGCTTGTAGCACCTACTGGAATCTGCTGTACCCTAGTACAAGTTGGCTTTCCCCAGAACAACCAGCTTTCCAAGAGAGGCACAGGTCTAACTCAACTCTAGCCAGGGATGGGGTAAGATATGTAAAGACATATAGAACATGCAGCTCCTTCCCAGACTTTGATGGTCACAGCATTTTATGACCTTGGAATCTATACAAGGCTCCCTAAATATGTTTGTTTGGTCAGGCACTTAACACTTATTTATCCTCAGACCTCAGGATATTTCATGGCCTCTGCTGGGGGAAGGGTGCTATTCATACAATCTACCTAGGCTCACACTGCTTTCTCTATGGGCAGAGATACTGTCATAGCCATGACCTGGACAGCAAAGTCAGCAGCTATACTGAGATGCGTCATATAAATTTATTTCTAGAGCTTTCTTAGAGTTCTTCTGGTTGATCCTTCTGACTTGGCAGCTACAGGCTAGGTTCCCACTAATGAATGCAGACCAAAGAAGTGTGTTTGGCCACTGTGCTGGCCTGGGACAAGAATATGACTAAGCAAAAGTTATAAGTCAGTGTAGCAAATTGTAAGACAAAATTGACTGCCTTATTTTCTTAACAATCCATTTTCAAATGTCCCGGGGATTATCACACTAGTATGTAACATCGTCGATGGCTACTCCATTCTAGGGACATTTTCTTTTTTTCTTGTCCCAAATTCTACCTGCACTTTTCCCATTTGTGTATCTCACTCTGTCTCATGCTCTCAGTCTGCCCATGGCCTTTGGAGGTCTTCCATTTTGGATATATTTATATCATAGAGACGTATGCATTCCATCCAGCCGGGGAAGGGGGTGTGCTCTGAGAAATCCTGACAATCAACCCAATGGAGCTTAGGAATCACAGGCTAAACTCCATTTCCTTAGGCTCTCTTCTGAGTCACTCCTTCTTTCCCTGTCATCTTCTTGGTGAAAAGTCCTGATATGTATCTGCCATTTAATTGAGGCTTTCTTATTTTTTCTTGGGGCTTAAACTTTCAACTTCCCATCTCAGGATGTGGCTTACTTTTGCATCCCTTTCCACCCTCTCTGCATAAATTCTGCCCTCTATGTCCCTTGTATTATGAATACCCAATATTTATGAGAATACAAGTGTATTAAGATCACTTACCAGTGACTCATACAATGTGCACAATTGTCTGTCTATCACCTATTTATGACTAACTATAACTATACAATTATAACTTTAAACTAGACATTGTGTGTGCACGTGTGCGCCAACATGCATGTATTTGTGTGTGTGCAATTTGAAAATGTGTTTCCATGAAAAATTTCCTGGCTTTTTGTATGATCAGAACATGATAAAATCACAAATAAATCATCCTGACTCAGTTATCTAAAACAGGATAGCAAGCAATGACCTGTAGGTCAGAGCTTACCTGCTTTTCTTTTAGCAAAGAGCTTTATTAGAGCAAGGTTACCATGTATGTAACATTGAAGGCTGGTTTTGCCCAGCAATGTGATAGTTGAGTGGTTGTGAGGCTAGTCATTAAAACCCAAATCATTTCTGCTTTTGAAGAAAAAATGTTTTGTTAGAAATAAACCATTCAAGAGTGATGATTACTGCACAAACTCCATTTTTGTGACTTACAATACATTAATTCTACAAAATAATGATGTTGGCACTACCTCTGTACATGCATAAATCCTTGATCAAATCTAAAGAGCTTTTTATTTGCTCTTTCTACCTGCTTTTTCTCTGGGGTTGAGGCATAGCTGTGATCCTAGGGACCCCACTGTATCTCCCACACTGTTTTTTGGTTTAGTCCCTTGATTCAGTAGAATATATCTGCCAGCAGCTTCTTCTGAAAGCATAGTGTATAAAGTGAGGACATGACATTCCAAGGTATGGTTGAGGAGAAGGTTTTATTGTAGATATGGAGAGTATGGCTAGAGTCATTTGGAAGAATCCAAAAAGGGAGAGAAAGAAGTAGACTAAACATGGCCACTAGACTCTCCTGGACCATGAGTGGACAGAGAAGGGGAGAACAAGAAAGACGATAAAGACTAAGAGTGCATGGCGAAAATGGCAGGACTTTATGGTTTGGCAGGAATGAAAGGCTCATGAGTTGGAAAGTTTAGGATAGGGGCAGGGTGAGAAGAAGTAAGAAGAGCTAGATGCAAGGAAGAACTCTGTTACAGGTACTTGAAACGTTGAGATTATCTAGAGGCCATCAGCACTTTGGTATGTTAATAAGCACCACAGTTAGCCATTTCAGTTTCTTTGGGATCTGAGACAGATGGCCAACACCTTTTGAGAACAGCATCTTATGTTCATTGCTAATTTGCTTGAGAATAGAATCATTGGTTGAGGATCATTTCTTTCTGAGAGCGACTGCATCATTTCATTTTTTTTTTCTCTCCTACAACACAGCTCACTGCTTCAGACATCTAAAGCCACTCTGGTGCCAGGTTCTTTATAGCTGTGCTTCCCTTCCTGTCTCCCCTGGGAATCACTTTGATTCTTCTTTCTGTTCTGATCTCAGAGTTCTTCATGTTCCCTACCTTTGTCTTGTTTCTCTACCATATTGTCAATTTCTGGTTTACCTTTCACTTTTCACCGTATCTCTGCAGGAAGCATTGTCTTTGCCTTGCCTTGCCTCCTGACCTCCCCTATGGATGACCTCATGTTTTCTACTTGCCCTTCCTTTCCCTTATACATGGAATAACAGCAAAGCAACCACATTAGAGCCACCGACATCCTGGAGTCCTGTGTTCTTTACTTCCTGCATCAGACACACTTTGGAAAAGATGTACTTCCTAAAAATGTAGGGAGGAAGTGCATTGGGGTTACCCTTGATTGCTTGGGTGAGTAGTGGTAGGAGACATGCCTTTCTTGTCTCCTGTGGGCAGTTCTGAGTCACATCCCACAGACTTTTCTAAAGATGAGCCCAGCAAGAATGAGCTCCTGCTGTCTACAGGTTAGATTTGCACAAAAAGCATGATCAAGAAACCGGCAATGGGAGATAGCCGGCCACCTTCCTGGTGACAGCACGGGGGTCTGCCAGGCCTGAGAGGTTTGTGGCACAGGCGCCGGCGGGAGCCTTCTTGGCTCCGGGACTCCGCGGAGGGCAGGCTGCACGGGTGACCGTGTGGAATACAGAATGCCAGCCGTTTCTGGGACGGGCGAGAGTCGCAGAGCTTCTGGGCGGCGCCATCTTCAGCTCCAGACAGCCGGCCACCTTCCTGGTGAGAGCACGGGGGTCTGCCCGGCCTGAGAGGTTTGTGGCACAGGCGCCGGCGGGAGCCTTCTTGGCTCCGGGACTCCGCGGAGGGCAGGCTGCACGGGAGATCGTGTGGAATACAGAGTGCCAGCCGTTTCTGGGACGGGCGAGAGTCGCAGAGCTTCTGGGCGGCGCCATCTTCAGCTCCAGACAACCAGCCACCTTCCCGGCAAGAGCCACAGAGCTTCTGAGGCAGCGCCATCCTCAGCTCCAGACGGCCGGCCTCCTTCCGGACAAGAGCCACAGAGCTTCTCAGGCGGCGACATCTTCGACTCCAGACAACTGGCCACCTTCCTGGCCAAAGCAACACAGCTTCTGGGAAAGATCCTGTTTTGGGCCTTCACCTTCAGCCAGGAGGAGGTCCAAACACCAGATAACTGTACACCTTCCCTGAAAGAGGAGAGCTTGCCTACAGAGACTGCTCTGACCACTGAAACTCAGAGAAGAGAGCTTGTCTCCCACGCCTGCTGATAGAGGGTAACAAAATCAACAGAGGAACAATCTCTTAACAAAGACAACTATAACAACTAACTCCAGAGATTGCCAGATGGCGAAAGGTAAACGTAAGAATCCTACTAACAGAAGCCAGGACCACTCACCATCATCAGAACCCAGAACGCCCACTTCGCCCAATCCAGGACACCCTAACACACCTGAAAAGGTAGACCTGGATTTAAAAGCATATCTCATGATGATGGTAGAGGACATAAAGAAGGAATTCAATAACTCACTTAAAGAAATACAGGAGAACACTGCTAAAGAGTTACAAGTCCTTAAAGAAAAACAGGAAAACACTGCTAAAGAGTTACAAGTCCTTAAAGAAAAACAGGAAAACACAACCAAACAGGTAGAAGTCCTTATAGAAAAACAGGAAAACACATCCAAACAGGTGATGGAAATGAACAAAACCATACTAGACCTAAAAAGGGAAGTAGACACAATAAAGAAAACCCAAAGTGAGGCGACGCTGGAGATAGAAACCCTAGGAAAGAAATCTGGAACCATAGATGCCAGCATCAGCAACAGAATACAAGAGATGGAAGAGAGAATCTCAGGTGCAGAAGACTCCATAGAGAACATCAGCACAACAATCAAAGAAAATGGAAAATGCAAAAAGATCCTAACTCAAAACATCCAGGAAATCCAGGACACAATGAGAAGACCAAACCTACGGATAATAGGAGTGGATGAGAATGAAGATTTTCAACTCAAAGGACCAGCAAACATCTTCAACAAAATTATTGAAGAAAACTTCCCAAATCTAAAGAACGAGATGCCCATGAACATACAAGAAGCCTACAGAACTCCAAATAGACTGGACCAGAAAAGAAATTCCTCCCGACACATAATAATCAGAACACCAAATGCACTAAATAAAGATAGAATACTAAAAGCAGTAAGGGAAAAAGGTCAAGTAACATATAAAGGCAAGCCTATCAGAATTACACCAGATTTTTCACCAGAGACTATGAAAGCCAGAAGAGCCTGGACAGATGTTATACAGACACTAAGAGAACACAAATGCCAGCCCAGGCTACTATACCCGGCCAAACTCTCAATTACCATAGATGGAGAAACCAAAGTATTCCACGACAAAACTAAATTCACCCATTATCTCTCCACGAATCCAGCCCTTCAAAGGATAATAACAGAAAAAAACCAATACAAGGACGGGAACCACGCCCTAGAAAAAACAAGAAGATAATCTCTCAACAAACCTAAAAGAAGACAGCCACAAGAACAGAATGCCAACTTTAACAACAAAAATAACAGGAAGCAACAATTACCTTTCCTTAATATTTCTTAATATCAATGGACTCAATTCCCCAATAAAAAGACATAGACTAACAGACTGGCAACACAAACATGACCCAACATTCTGCTGCTTACAGGAAACCCATCTCAGGGAAAAAGACAGACACTACCTCAGAGTGAAAGGCTGGAAAACAATTTTCCAAGCAAATGGTCTGAAGAAACAGGCTGGAGTAGCCATTCTAATATCGGATAAAATCGACTTCCAACCCAAAGTTATCAAAAAAGACAAGGAGGGACACTTCATACTCATCAAAGGTAAAATCCTCCAAGAGGAACTCTCAATTCTGAATATCTACGCTCCAAATGCAAGGGCAGCCACATTCATTAAAGACACTTTAGTAAAGCTCAAAGCACACATTGCACCTCACACAATAATAGTGGGAGACTTCAACACACCACTTTCATCAATGGACAGATCGTGGAAACAGAAACTAAACAGGGACACAGTGAAACTAACAGAAGTTATGAAACAAATGGAACTGACAGATATCTACAGAATATTTAATCCTAAAACAAAAGGATATACCTTCTTCTCAGCACCTCACGGGACCTTTTCCAAAATTGACCATATAATTGGTCACAAAATAGGCCTCAACAGATACAAAAATATTGAAATTGTCCCATGTATCCTATCAGACCACCATGGCCTAAGACTGATCTTCAATAACAACATTAAGAATGGAAAGCCAACATTCACGTGGAAACTGAACAACACTCTTCTCAATGATACCTTGGTCAAGGAAGGAATAAAGAAAGAAATTAAAGACTTTTTAGAGTTTAATGAAAATGAAGCCACAACGTACCCAAACCTTTGGGACACAATGAAAACATTTCTAAGAGGGAAACTCATAGCTCTGAGTACCTCCAAGAAGAAACGGGAGAGAGCACATACTAGCAGCTTGACAACACATCTAAAAGCTCTAGAAAAAAAGGAAGCAAATTCACCCAAGAGGAGTAGACGGCAGGAAATAATCAAACTCAGGGGTGAAATTAACCAAGTGGAAACAAGAAGAACTATTCAAAGAATTAACCAAACGAGGAGTTGGTTCTTTGAGAAAATCAACAAGATAGATAAGCCCTTAGCTAGACTCACTAGAGGGCAAAGGGACAAAAATCCTAATCAACAAAATCAGAAATGAAAAGGGAGACATAACAACAGATCCTGAAGAAATCCAAAACACCATCAGATCCTTCTACAAAAGCTTATACTCAACAAAACTGGAAAACCTGGACGAAATGGACAAATTTCTGGACAGATACCAGGTACCAAAGTTGAATCAGGATCAAGTTGACCTTCTAAACAGTCCCATATCCCCTAAAGAAATAGAAGCAGATATTAATAGTCTCCCAGCCAAAAAAAGCCCAGGACCAGATGGGTTTAGTGCAGAGTTCTATCAGACCTTCAAAGAAGATCTAATTCCAGTTCTGCACAAACTATTTCACAAGATAGAAGTAGAAGGTACTCTACCCAACTCATTTTATGAAGCCACTATTACTCTGATACCTAAACCACAGAAAGATCCAACAAAGATAGAGAACTTCAGACCAATTTCTCTTATGAATATCGATGCAAAAATCCTTAATAAAATTCTCGCTAACCGAATCCAAGAACACATTAAAGAAATCATCCATCCTGACCAAGTAGGTTTTATTCCAGGGATGCAGGGATGGTTTAATATACGAAAATCCATCAATGTAATCCATTATATAAACAAACTCAAAGACAAAAACCACATGATCATCTCGTTAGATGCAGAAAAAGCATTTGACAAGATCCAACACCCATTCATGATAAAAGTTTTGGAAAGATCAGGAATTCAAGGCCCATACCTAAACATAATAAAAGCAATCTACAGCAAACCAGTAGCCAACATCAAAGTAAATGGAGAGAAGCTGGAAGCAATCCCACTAAAATCAGGGACTAGACAGGGCTGCCCACTTTCTCCCTACCTTTTCAACATAGTACTTGAAGTATTAGCCAGAGCAATTCGACAACAAAAGGAGATCAAGGGGATACAAATTGGAAAAGAGGAAGTCAAAATATCACTTTTTGCAGATGATATGATAGTATATATAAGTGACCCTAAAAATTCCACCAGAGAACTCCTAAACCTGATAAACAGCTTTGGTGAAGTAGCTGGATATAAAATTAACTCAAACAAGTCAATGGCCTTTCTCTACACAAAGAATAAACAGGCTGAGAAAGAAATTAGGGAAACAATACCCTTCTCAATAGTCACAAATAATATAAAATATCTCGGCGTGACTCTAACTAAGGAAGTAAAAGATCTGTATGATAAAAACATCCAAGTCTCTGAAGAAAGAAATTAAAGAAGATCTCAGAAGATGGAAAGATCTCCCATGCTCATGGATTGGCAGGATCAACATTGTAAAAATGGCTATCTTGCCAAAAGCAATCTACAGATTCAATGCAATCCCCATCAAAATTCCAACTCAATTCTTCAATGAATTAGAAGGAGCAATTTGCAAATTCATCTGGAATAACAAAAAACCTAGGATAGCAAAAACTCTTCTCAAGGATAAAAGAACCTCTGGTGGAATCACCATGCCTGACCTAAAGCTTTACTACAGGGCAATTGTGATAAAAACTCCATGGTACTGGTATAGAGACAGACAAGTAGACCAATGGAATAGAATTGAAGACCCAGAAATGAACCCACACACCTATGGTCACTTGATCTTCGACAAGGGAGCTAAAACCATCCAGTGGAAGAAAGACAGCATTTTCAACAATTGGTGCTGGCACAACTGGTTGTTATCATGTAGAAGAATGCGAATCGATCCATACTTATCTCCTTATACTAAGGTCAAATCTAAGTGGATCAAGGAACTTCACATAAAACCAGAGACACTGAAACTTATAGAGGAGAAAGTGGGGAAAAGCCTTGAAGATATGGGTACAGGGGAAAAATTCCTGAACAGAACAGCAATGGCTTGCTCTGTAAGATCGAGAATTGACAAATGGGACCTAATGAAACTCCAAAGTTTCTGCAAGGCAAAAGACACCGTCAATAAGACAAAAAGACCACCAACAGATTGGGAAAGGATCTTTACCTATCCTAAATCAGATAGGGGACTAATATCCAACATATATAAAGAACTCAAGAAGGTGGACTTCAGAAAATCAAATAACCCCATTAAAAAATGGGGCTCAGAACTGAACAAAGAATTCTCACCTGAGGAATACCGAATGGCAGAGAAGCACCTGAAAAAATGCTCAACATCCTTAATCATCAGGGAAATGCAAATCAAAACAACCCTGAGATTCCACCTCACACCAGTCAGAATGGCTAAGATCAAAAATTCAGGTGACAGCAGATGCTGGCGTGGATGTGGAGAAAGAGGAACACTCCTCCATTGTTGGTGGGATTGCAGGCTTGTACAACCACTATGGAAATCAGTCTGGCGGTTCCTCAGAAAACTGGATATAGTACTACCGGAGGATCCAGCAATACCTCTCCTGGGCATATATCCAGAAGATGCCCCAACTGGTTAGAAGGACACATGCTCCACTATGTTCATAGCAGCCTTATTTATAATAGCCAGAAGCTGGAAGGAACCCAGATGCCCCTCAACAGAGGAATGGATACAGAAAATGTGGTACATCTACACAATGGAGTACTACTCAGCTATTAAAAAGAATGAATTTATGAAATTCCTAGCCAAATGGATGGACCTGGAGGGCATCATCGTGAGTGAGGTAACACATTCACAAAGGAACTCACACAATATGTACTCACTGATAAGTGGATATTAGCCCAAAACCTAAGATACCCAAGATATAAGATTCAATTTCCTAAACACATGAAACTCAAGAAAAATGAAGACTGACGTGTGAACACTATGCCCCTCCTTAGAAGTGGGAACAAAACACCCTTGGAAGGAGTTACAGAGACAAAGTTTGGAGCTGAGATAAAAGGATGGACCATGTAGACACTAGCATATCCGGGGATCCATCCCATAATCAGCTTCCAAATGCTGACACCATTGCATACACTAGCAAGATTATGCTGAAAGGACCCTGATATAGCTGTCTCTTGTCAGAGTATGCCTGGGCCTAGCAAACATAGAAGTGGATGCTCACAGTCGGCTATTGGATGGATCACATGGCCCCCAATGAAGGAGCTAGAGAAAGTACCAAAGAAGCTAAAGGGATCTGCAACCCTATAGGTGGAACAACATTATGAACTAACCAGTACCCCGGAGCTCTTGACTCTAGCTGCATATGCATCAAAAGATGGCCTAGTCGGCCATCACTGGAAAGAGAGGCCCATTGGACACGCAAACTTTATATGCCCCAGTACAGTGGAACGCCAGGGCCATAAAAGGGGAGTGGGTGGGTAGGGGAGAGGGGGTGGGTGGCTATGGGGGACTTTTGGTATAGCATTGCAAATGTAAATGAGCGAAATACCTAATAAAAATGGAAAAAAAAAAAGAAAAAAAAAAAAAAAGAAACCGGCAATGGTGATGCATACTTGTGTTCTTAATTCACAGATTCATAGAATCTAAGGTTATCCTGGCTTATGTTGTGCAACTCTGTACATCAGGGAATTTTCTCATTGTTGTGACAGAATATCTGAGAAAAACAACCTAAAGGAATGAATTTATTTTGGGTTAGTTTCTGATAGGATCCAGTTTACTGTGATGAGGAGTTGTGACTGACAACAGGAGAATGACTGGACTGTTCACATTGCATCCAGAGTCAGAATGCAACAAAAATGAACACTAGGGCTTGACTTTCTGCTTTTTATTTATTAGGAGATTTTATTCATAGATGAACTATCTTTTATTCAAGGTGAGTGTTCCTTTCTAAATTAATCTCTTCCGGAAACTCTCTCACATACATGCCAGAGGTGTGTCTCTGAGGTGATTCAAAATTTAGTCAAGTTGACAATGAAGATTAACTGCCATACTGTTTTAGAGCTTGAATAAGCTAACAAAAAAAGTAAAGACAACACATTATAAGAATTTTGTATCTGGGCCTGAGCTTGTGGCCTCCAAAATGAACTTGATGCCAGAGAGTTATATGTCTGTATCAGGTTTCGTGTTAAAAGGAAGACATCTGTAGTAGTGGTGATATAGAAAGTAAATAGTTTTAACATTGACCTTGTGACTTTCTAAACATCTATTTATACAGAGGAATAAAGAGCAGAATCATGTGAAGAATGATAACTAAGTCTGAAATGAAACTTGATTGGTTGTTACATACCTTGGAATGACAACTAAATTCAGTTCCATCAATGCAAATGACAATGAGTAATCTGAAAAGGAGAGCAAAAGTCATCCAGTGACAAAGGAAAGAGGAATGGCTTATTTCTCCATTGTATTGCACCAAATTGAAACATAGACTCAAGGGAAAAATGTTCCCCAAATGAAGACAGTGTCACAGATTGCATCTCAAATGTCATCCTGCAAAGATATCTCTTTTGAGCAGCAATGGGAGAACTACAGAAAAGTAACCCATCTGTAGGTTGATGCAAAAGTAGCCTGTCTTGTAGGAGGGTAGCTTCCCTGTTCCCCGCTTTCTGGTTTGTTGGCTTATATTCCTGTAAAGATGAACTGGAAAAGGGTTTGTCTCTAAGTGGTAAAATCCTGATGTAGTGCCCTAAGGTGTTGTACAATTTCCTTTGTTCTTGTTTTTCACAGAACAAGGCATAGAAAATTGGTTGTTGCCATTGGTCCATTGGCTTCTAACATTCTCTTGGCTCTATCCTTCCTCAGACAGTTGCTTTAGGTTGATGTAGAACTTTACTAGGCTGATGGGAGTGCCTAACATGGAGCCATGCCTGTACCATTGGTCTCTTGTTATAATTTGCTGTGATGTGGAAGAATCTAGTCAACAAGGACTGAGAATGTGTCACTTGAGTCTCCATTAAAAGAAAGATGTACTATTTGTATTGATATTTCATGTACACTTGAAACTATCTTATGTGCATATGTGTGTATATTTGTGCAAACATGTGAGTACTTTCAATGTGCATGTACAATCTATGTCTATGTGTGTATGCTTATATTTCTGTGGGTATGCATACTTGGGTTGGTATATATGTATGCACTCACATGTTGACATGCATTTGCATGGATACATTTCTATGGGCACTGTGGATAGTTGTATGCATGCTCCCCTGAGTTCACACTGAGTTACACCTTAGTGTGACCCCTTTGACAACAGGATCCATCCAAAAGATCCATCCAGATTGGTCTCTAAGCAACTGATAGCTTCCTGTTTCTATTCCTCTGAACACTTGCTTTTGAAGCCTGGAGTTTCACATAAGAAGCAGACTTCTTTGCTAGAACAATACACAGAAGCTTACGATTCACAGCGAAAGTGGGACCATGTTGGATTTCCTCTCTGCTGTCCCCACTAAAGTTTAAGGGAACCATGAGAAGGTGTTGTACATCTGGACCTGTTCAGCTACCAACTAAATGATGAAACCTGTCAGTAAGTACCATGGAAAACAGAAGAACAGCTGATGTGAGGAGCGGGTGCGGCTGCAGCCCCAAGATGGCGCCTGGGATGGCTGCCAGGTCTTATGACTTCCTCATTACCTCAGACTTAGCCACATCCCAGCTGCCTGCACTGCACAGACACCTCATCAGCTCGCCTGAGGTGTCATCACTGCTGTGAACCAATTGACTGCCATTACGTGACTGGGGTGATCGGGAGGAGTCAGTAGGGTATTTAAGGTGTCCCGGGGTTGTTCGGGGGATTCCCATTCCTGCATTGCAATGTGAAGTGTTCCTGAATAAACCTGCTTGAAGAAGGACAATGTGGTGTTGCATCTTTCCTGCTGGTCGGGGAGGATGTGACAAGCTGAGACTTCTTCTACACAGTTACATCACATTTGCAGTTAATTTGGGCTTCCTTGATCAACCTCAAGCTAATATCCATCAATATCAGGATATTAATGAAACCATTAGTAGGTAGACACATGTATAAGAAATCAATATGTTAATGTAGATGGATATGAGAATTGAAGAAAGTGACTGACCAGAGACTAGTTTTACGTTGGGCTGTCAGCTCAAGGGTCTTAATTTTTATGCCACAATCTTACTTATAAATACACACATAGCTGGGTGATTGGAAAATGTCCCTGTGACCTGTTTGGTGGTATATATCTATAATTCTAGCACTCAGGATGTTGAAGGCAGAAGATCACACATTCTGGGAGAGCCTTGACCCACAGTAAGGTTAAGACCAAATGGGGGAACATAGTAAAACCTGGTCTAAAAGAGTATATCATTGGTTGAATGTTTGCCTAGAATGTATCATGTTGGATGTGCAGAACTAAAACATAAAAACCATGAGTGGGGTATTTATCTTCCACTTCAAAAAAACCCAAACAAACAAAAAACACACAATAAAACAAACAAAAAATCTATAGCTTGTCAGTTATTCTATGTTGCTAACATAGTCTATTCACTCTTCCAGTTTCACTTCTGTTTCTCTGAGAAAGTACTAGGAGGGAAACCTAGGGGGAAAAGTGGTTTCTATTAGTATACAATACCAGCTTACACTCTGTCACTGTGGCAGACTCAAGGCAGAAACTTCAAAATCTAATTGTATCATATCCATAATTAAGGGATGAGAAAAATTAGTATGTGTACACTTGCTTGCTTGACTGTGCTCAGTTCAATTTCTCTACTCTTAGGTTCCAGGAATCCTCAGACTAGGGAATGATACTGTCTACAGGCAGATATGTGTTTATATACTATTGAACATATTCTTCAGCAGATATGTCCACACACCAGCAAAATCTAGGTAGTTGATTATTGAGATTACTTCACAGGTGATTTCATGTTGTGCCAACAATTCAAGCCAATGATTGCAACTACTAAGCCCTAAGTCCTTCTGATGATTATCCCACCCCATAGCCCAAGTCTGTTCCAACTGATAATACATTATCCCAATCTTTATCTTTAACTTATCTTTAACAAAATGGTACAAATATTCACTCCAAAGCCTATGTGTCATCTTCTGCGTCAACTGACCTCATACCAGATTTTGAGTTTATATATTCATGTTTATTTTTTCCATCCATTCTGCTTCTTCAGACTCTGAACTCGACCCTCCTAGTCTAAGCCAGCAGCATCTCTTAACTTAACATTTATAGCTGTCCTATATAATAATTTAGCACTTTTCCTCTCAGCCTCTGTCATGATGATTGCAGGCAAAATTGAAATGGAGCAGGTGGCTGGACCCTTTGTTATTCTATCCAGTGACAAAGATCTCAGCTCTGCCCTGCTGCTCTCAGAACTGCCATCCCATTTTAGAATCCCTTTTCTAGTTAACAACTAAACCAGACTTCATTTCTGGTCAATATCTGCTGACATCTGGGTGGAGTTTGGGAAAGGTCATATTGTCACTTATTCTTTACTCCAAACAAGTGGCCAGGAGTGCTAGCCCACATGAAGCCTGGTGTTTATTTTATAAACTGAAGGCCAGGAGTGTAATATCACTGATTTCTGTCTACTTCATTTCTTACACAACTACATTTATTCCTTTTCCTTTTTCTCATCTATCTCCATTACTACCAGAGCAACTTTTGTATGAAAACAAAAAGAAGAACCCAATCAAAGATCCACATGTGTTCATGGCATAGGAAGTTTGAGTCATCCATAATAAAAGTGGTCATGCATTTAACACTCACCAAGTGTAAGGTTTCTGTGTAAACTTCTGAATACACAACATTTTCCCTGGGCAGGTGCTTTGATAATCTAGTTTACGTTTGAGGAAATTAATGGTTTATATATTGCCCAGTTCACATGACCAATGTCATAATCTCATAGAAAGGAAAAAGCAGTCTGGCTGCAGAGCTTCTGCCCCAGTCCTAACATACCTCACATTAGCATGGATGGCAGTGAAGACCCAGTGCAACTGGCATCTACTAATTTTCCTTCTCAGGTTATCCATGCCATAAAACTGTCTCTGCTCTATTTCAACACATTAATTCTTCAGGAAATGCCAGGCTCTTCAGCATCATCTTTCATTTGTTGACATGGTACTTTTTTTTCTTTTAATTTTTATGAATGGCTACTTCTCTTACTCAGTGGCTATGGTCTGAGTTCACCTTCTCGGAACATCACCTGCAATCATTTCATCAATGTTGACTGCTTCACTCTGTCATGACCAGGGCTAATCAAACTTTAATTGACACATGAAATCACGAGGCAGCTTGTGAGATGTGGATTCTGACACATTGGACTAGAGCTTCAGACTTCTGAATTTCAATAATATCTCAGGAAAGATTGATGCAGCTGTCCAGGGACCTTGCTTAAAGCATTTGGTCTCTAGCACTTCTGTACCTCTTTCAGCCACAGCCTTAGCCCTCCACAGATAATACTCAGCCTCTGCTCACACATCTGCCCCATTCTGACCACTATGCCCATTGAGGCCCTTACCAGGAAGCATTATACTCATATTCTTTATGTTACTCTATCACTTACCTCAGTACCCAGCACACTGGATAGAAGTAGTAAAGTAGTTGCTTTAATCACTTATTTCAATCAGTTCTCAAGGTCACTTCAATGCTAAAGCTAAACACCATCTAGGCAAAATGTAAATGAAGGAGAAAGCATAAACATCTTGTGTCTAAGTCTGAGATTTTAATAAGTATTCAAAATGAACAAAGAGACAGATGCCTGTTAGGAACAATCAATCAAAAATCGAAGTTCTGGAAATAAACAGCACACTTAGAGATAAATAAAGTCCATACTCTACACATCTGCCTGTAATTATCTTAGCCAGCCGCCCATGAAATAAAAATTCTGTGGCTGGTAATTTTTTCTATTTGTTTAACTTAGAGACTTCTGTGCAGCCAGAGAAATGGATGACATGCTGAGTAACCACAAGTGATAAAGGGACACACATGAATTGTAATTACCAAGTTGAAGAACCACTTTCTGACAACTGGGTTTTACCTAATAAACAAACGGTCCTACTTGTTTTCACTTAAGTTTTCCACAAGGTTAATACTAGGCTGAGGAAGGAAGCTAGGGCCAGGTGGGAAGCTAACTGAAATGTGCTAATTCTTCTGTCATAGGGTTATTGTGACACTTAGTATTAAAAGAGAGGTTTCCAGTATCAATAGTGATCTACATCTGCTTTATCTCATATTTATTTGTTTATTATAGACAGGCTTGTAACATAATCTTTGTCTAAGACAAAAGTATGTGTTCAAAGTTTTATTCTGTCCTTAATATTATACTTTGACTATTTTTCCTTCATCCCTGCCTCCCTCCCTCCCTCCTCCCCTCCCTCCCTCCCTCCCTCCCTCCCTCCCTCCCTCCCTCCCTCCCCCCTCCCTCCCTCCCTCCCTCCCCCCTCCCCTCCCTACCTCCCCCCTCCCCTCTCTCCCTCCCTCCTCCCCTCCCTCCCTCCCTCCCTCCCTCCCTCCCTCCCTCCCTCCCTCCCTTCCTTCCGTCCTTCCTTCCTTCCTTCCTTCCTTCCTTCCTTCCTTCCTTCCTTCCCTTCCCTTCCTTCTCTTCCTCCTGCTCATTCTCCTTCTTTATAATGAGAAATCATATCCTCAGAAGGACTAAATTCTGCCCCCAAGTCTGCAACAGTAAGCAATGAGCTGAAAAAGCAAGAGGGGTCCTGGGTCACTAAACTAATTCCTATTCTTTTGTCCCAGGAAACCTGTCAGGCAGCTATGGAAGGAGAGGAGAGCAGAATTGTTAACAACTTATAGGTGGTTGTTGACCTGTTCATAACTCTGTATACAGGGATTCCCAGCAGTGGGTGCTCACATTCTTCTCTCATTACTTTAGAACCATAGGGTTTGGATGATGCTAGGGCTAAAATATATCTCGTACATTCATAGCTGACAGCATCATGACAGCCGTACATTATAGACCAAGAGTATAAAACATAGGATGAGATAGAACCCTGACTAAGAACCAAAGCTGAAACAAGCATATTTCCAACAAGCTCTATGTCATGAAATTAAAAAATAATGATAATGGAGGAAGGATAAATAAGGCACTTTTTAAAGCAGTATGGAAATGCTTTACTTGCTTAACACCCTCACCTCCACCCCAAGTGCACATAAGTGAGCAAATGCACAGAGTTTAATTAGAGTTACCTTATACAGGGGATAATGCTCCTTGCAGGTGCCATAGGTCAACAACAACAACAATAACAAAAGCCCAGTGCCAGGTGGGGCATAAATCCCTTCCAGTTATTGTTCCTGGATGTCCTGAAGACCCTGTACCTCGCCAAAAGCCTATCACTATTGCTCATGGCTTGACCCTAGAACCTGATGATAAGACCTTATTGCTGAATACACTACACACTATAGTTACAGAACCAACTTGGAGAAATCAAGTTGGTACTAACAAGAAATTTTTTCTTTCAGACGAATTTTCATAGTATCGGTAACTGATATGCAGGCTACTGGGGGGGAAAAGTCATTAACAGTCTTGCCAAGCTATAAACCCTGTAAGCTACAATAATGACCAGCTAGCAAGATGTATCCATTGGTGCCATAGTAGCATGAATGTGTAGGATAGCCAACTGCTTTCTTTTTTTTTAATTAGGTATTTTCCTCGTTTACATTTTCAATGCTATCCCAAAGGTCCCCCATACCCACCCCCCCAATCCCCTACCCACCCACTGCCCCTTTTTGGCCCTGGCGTTCCCCTATACTGGGGCATATAAAGTTTGCAAGTCCAATGGGCCTCTCTTTGCAGTGATGACCAACTAGGCCATCTTTTGATACATATGCAGCTAAAGACAAGAGCTCCCGGGTACTGGTTAGTTCATATTGTTGTTCCACCTATAGGGTTGCAGTTCCCTTTAGCTCCTTGGGTAATTTCTCTAGCTCCTCCATTAGGGGCCGCGTGACCCATCCAATAGCTGACTGTGATCATCCACTTCTGTGTTTGCTAGGCCCCAGCATAGTCTCACAAGAGAGAGCTATATCTGGGTCCTTTCAGCAAAATCTTGCTAGTGTATGCAATGGTGTCAGCATTTGGAAGCTGATTATGGGATGGATCCCTGCATATGGCAATCACTAGATGGTCCATCCTTTCGTCACAGCTCCAAATTTTGTCTCTGTAACTCCTTCTATGGGTGTTTTGTTCCCATTTCTAAGAAAGGGTAAAGTGTTCATAGCAGCCTTATTTATAGTAGCCAGAAGCTGGAAAAAACCCAGATGCCCCTCAACAGAGGAATGGATACAGAAAATGTGGTACATTTACACAATGGAATACTACTAAGCTATTAAAAAGAATGAATTTATGAAATTCTTAGGCAAATGGATGGACCTGGAGGGTATCATCCTGAGTGAAGTAACCCAATCACAAAGGAACTCGCACAATATGTACTCACTGATAAGTGGATATTAGCCCAGAAACTTAGGATACCCAAGATATAAGATACAACTTGCCAAACGCATGAAATTCAAGCCAACTGCTTTCTAATTGGACTTAAGATCTGCTCCACAAGAAGGAGTAATTACTTGGTACAGTAAATCTGACTAAGAAAGAATGGCTGGAGGGCTGGAGGGCTGGAGAGATTGCTCAGCGGTTAAGAGCACTGACTGCTCTTCCAGAGGTCCTGAGTTCAATTCCCAGCAACTACATGGTGGCTCACAACCATCTGTAATTGGATCCAATGCCTTCTTCTGGTGTGTCTGAAACAGTGACAGTGTACTCATATACAATAAATAAATCTTTAAACAAACAAACAAACAAACAAAAAGAATGGCTGGAAGCGTGTATGCTTTAAGATAAATCTGCATATCACAATAATTTTTAAACTTGGTATAATATAAAATTGACCTTAAGTTTTTATTTCTGCAGCCATAAATTAGTTTGGCTCTCAGACCTCATTAGAGAAGTTTTCTTTTACAATGTTGAGAAGTTAACACAGAAACTCACAGCAGGTTAAAGTGCAGAGATTCAATGTCTGTGGAGTGTTCAGCCATAAATGGGACTTCTATATACTCCCAGAGCTCCCTGGGACAAAACCACCAGCCAAAGAAAACACTCATGGCTCTAGCTGCATATGTAGCAGAGGATGGCTAAGTGGGTCATCAATGGGAGGGGATGCCCTTAGTCCTGTGAAGGTTCTATGCCCCAGTATAGGGGAATGCCAGGGCCAGGAAGCAGGAGTGGGTGGGTTGGTGAGTGTGTGTGTGTGGGGGGGGGGAGGTTGGGGTTTTCGGAGAGGAAACTAGGAAACTATTGAAATGTAAATAAAGAAAATATCTAATAAAAATAATTTTGTTTATATGCTCAAAAAATAAAACAATATATCGTAACCTGGGGGAAAAACAGCACAGAAAAAGGTAAAAAGGTGTAGGAAGATTATTAGAACTAAAGGTTGGGGAGAATCAGAGCAAAACCATATCTATGAACAAGAGTGCTGCACGCATAAACTCACAGCAACTGTGGTTGTCAGCATAAACCCAAACACGATTAAAGCAATCAATATTCTGGGGAAGGGAGAGCATCATGAATCCCCATACCTGGTTGAGGAGCTAATGAAATACCTGGTTGAGGAGCTAATGATAAGAGTTGTGAAGGCAGTTAGTTTTCATCTAAGGAATGTCCTCTGATAGGCCACTATCCTCCAGAGGATGGCCCTACACTCATGAATGTATATGTCAGCATGAACTAGACTCAGTGGGTTATAAAAGGACATGACATTGAGAAAGGGGTTTGAGGGAGGGAGTGGATCTAGGATGAATTAAGAGGAGTAGAAGGGATGAATATGATGAAAATATATTGTATGTGTGCCTAGAAATCTCAAAACATTAATTCAAATATTAAAAATAGTAAAAGAACTATATACCACTGGCCTTGTCAACATTTCAGCATGGATGCGGTGAGGGAGCCTAAGTTCCATATGCGGTACTACTGGAAGTTAACTATTGTTGAAGGAGGAGTGTCTTTTGTTTCAGTAGTGGCCCTTCTCATAAATTTCCCTTCCTTTTCTGAATCCTATACCATGAGGGAGGAAGAAACTCTAGTTGATGTTAATGAACCAGACATCAAAAGAAAGTATAAACATAGGAGATGGATTTGATCAGAAGGGTTCCAGCAGGGGAGGGGGGAATGAAAGAAGGACTTAAGGGTGTATATGAAGAGGATCAAACTGCCATATGTATGTTCAGAAATTCAAAAAATACAAAGTTGGAAGAATAAGATCCTTAAAGACATACAAAAGAATATTAACATATAACTTTATATAAACAGCCCTCTTCCTCCACCTGTGGGTTATCACATCACCACAGAACCCTGTTGCATAGACTCACTTTATCCTGTATTCAACATAAGAAAAGCCTTATGGCCCCAAGGTAGGCTGTATATATGGATGCTTCTCATTTATGTAAACCATGCAGCTCTTCCACAAATTGAAAAGAGTATATTAGAAAAATTAAATGGAGTTTGGCAGACTTGATGCCGAAGTAATGTTTTATTACAAAAAATTTAAATTTTATTCTAACCTTTTTAACAGTGCTATTTTGATTCATTTCAACTGAAGGACTGAGAGATGGTCAAAGGGGATGTGGTGTGCATATATGTGCATGTGTGTGTATGCAGGTAGGGCCTAAGAATATGGATATGGATGTGTTTTAGCTTTGAATAAGGGTTAAAAAATTCCCGAGACAGCTTAAAGAAGGAAAGCCTTATTTTGGGTTATGGTTTCTGTCCATGGTCATTTTGGCTACAGTATGTCTGGGCCTTTGTTGAGGTTGAACATCATGATAAGTAGTATGTAATGGGATAAAATATGCTTATTTCATGACAGCCAGGGAGTATAAACTGGGAGAAGAATAGGTTAGGGTCTTGTACTCCTTCAAGGGCCTTCCCTCATTGGCTTAACTCTCTCCCATGAGACTTCGCCTTTTTTATTATTTTATTTTTTATTGCTTTTATTTTTTTAAACTCCAGTCATTACCCTCCTCCAGGTCCACCCTCTCTTAGTTGCTCATTCCATTCCTCCTCTCCCCTGCCTCTAAGAAGATGTTCCCACCTCATCCCTGCCAGTCCTCCCACTCCCTGGAGCCTCAAGTTTCTAGACTGGTAGGTACATCTTCTTGCACTGAGGCTAGATCAGGCAGTCCTCTGTTGTATATGTGTTGTGGGCCTTGGATCAGCTAGTGTACACTGCCTGGTTGGCGTCTCAGTGTCTGAGAGATCACAGGGGTCCAGGTTAGCTGAGACCGCTGGTTTTCCTATGGGATTGTCCTCCTCCTCCTCAGCTTCTTCCAACCTTTCCCTAATTCAACCACAGGTTGTCTTCAGTCCATTGGGTGGGCATAAGTATCATCTGTCTCAACCAGTTGCTTGTTGGGCCTCTCAGAGGACAGCCATGCCAGGCTTCTATCTGTAACCACACCATAGCATCAGTAATAGTGTCAGGCCTCAGAGCCTCCCCTTGGGATGGATCCCAAGTTGAAACAGTCATTCGACCTCCTTTCCCTCAGTCTCTTTTCCATTTTTGTCCCTGTAATTCTTTTAGACAGGGACAAACATGAGTCAGACTGTTTGACCTTGGGATGTCAACCCCATTGCTCCACTTAATGCCCTGTCTTTCTACTGGAGGCAGACTTAACACGTTCTCTCTCCCCAGTGTTGGGCATTTTATTTAAGGTCCCTCCTTTTGAGTCCTGAGAGTTTCTCACCTCCCAGGTCTCTGGCACATTCTGGAGGATTCCCCCCACCTCTCAACCCCCCACCCCCCACCCCCCAAGGTTGCATATTTCCATTCATTCTGCTGACCCTTGGGACTTCTCTCCTGTCTGCCCCGCCCCTGCCTAATACCTCACATCTTAAAGATTTCATCACTTCCCAATTTTTTCTGAGGCCAGAGACCTAGCCTTCAACCCATGGGCCCTTGTGAGGCATTTATGGCCAAACTATAGTGGTAGTAAAGAGTTTTGGGTTGGGAGAGATTGCATATGCTTTTTTGCTTGTGCCCAAAGCAATCCTGAACTGTACCAACAAATTGAGTTTGTTAAATGCAGACAGCTGTGACAGCTCAGTTTCCTCTAATCTCCCTTCCAACACCACAGAAATCAATAGTGTCTTTTGGAGCACAATAATGTCCCCTGGCTTGTTCCAGGAAAAAATAAGCTAAAAATTTCCAGAAACTAATAGTTTTTAGCTTGAATTTAACACAAGTGAAGTGTGTTAGAGTTGGTCCTTTATTGATGTAGTGATTGTAAGCTCCTATCAGGTGACTATTCCATACCAAGTCTATACTTTACACTAGTTCAACATACAATCCTAAATCCTTTCATTTATCCACATTAGGATAAAAATACTGAGGGTGGCAGAAGACGAAGTCCATTCCAAATCCTTTGTAAAACACCTGCATAGAGGAAACAGTTGGACAGAACAGAAATCAGGCCCTGGTTCACTTGAGTCAAGTTTTCATTTAACAAAATGCATTTGAGAAAGTTACAGAGCTTCTTAGCTCTATGCTTCATGACTATGTTGTGTTCCACTCACCTGTGATCTCGAGGTGATCCCGAGTTCCTGTGGCATGGAGAGTACTCTAGGGCCCTTGGCAGCCTCTGGCGGGTTCAGGCGGAAGATCTACCTCATGACTATGAAACAGATTTCAAAGAATCAATTCCAAGGTTCTCCACATTGACATATGCTAGAGTCTGAAGGAGAGTTTCATTCCTGAACACCAAGCCTTGAACACACAGCCTTTTTAAGAACACTTTAATCTCAAATTGCTAACTGCAACTCTGCAGTGTTGCCTGCCTTCCTGACATGTGGGTTTGAAGTATTTGAACACCAAAATCAGACAACAAAGCTTTGATTGCCTGATTCCCACCACTGGCCCGTGTACCTTGTCACTTTTAGTGAGGTCCTCAGTTCTGCTGCTGGCCTGGGAACTACTGCAATACCCTGAGGCTTAGACAGGAAATCTAAAGTTTGCTTATTTGAAATATTTGGAACCTAATATGTTGGGATTTTTAGGATTTAGGAATATTTACACACACACAAACACACACACACATGCACATGATATAAACACTTATACACACAGACATGCACACAGACACACACTCACAGGGAGAGAAAGAGAGAGAGAGAGAGACAAAGAGAGACAGAGAGAGACAGAGAGACAGACAGAGAGACAGAGAGATTGTAGGGACTGGGAACTAAATCTTAACATGGAAATAATTTGAGATGCATATTTGGCTCATACTCACAGTCTGAATATAATTCTATACCATATTTTACATGGAATGAAATTTTCCATTTGTGGCAACATGTCGGTACTCAAGTTTCAGATTTTGGAGCAGTTAGATTAGCAATAATTAACCTGTAAAATGTCAACCAAAAGTCTTCAATAAGGAAGTTCAGTTTTGAATCTTTTATCCTAGAGTTTGAAGGAAGCAAATGCTTGATGGATGATGCCAATAATACCCTTGGAAACTGGGCCCCTATTCCTGCGAAAGGAATCCTTTCTCCTGCCTAGGCTTACTCAGTTCTGAGTAATTCTCTTTACTTTACAATAAATATAGAATTTCAGTCATTGATTTATCCATTGGTTTGTTTTAAGCACTTGTTTGTCAATCCACTACATAAAGCCTTATAGTAAAGTGACTTGAATAAAACTAGACAGTTAGTTATCATGGAGACTTAAGAAGAACCCAGCTTTCCTTGTTTTGATTTTCTGTTTTTGTACCTGTGATGTCAAGCACTGGTAGAGCCAAGAAAGGGCCAGGTACCAGGCTGACTGAATAATGGCAGCCAAAAAGGATCTTCCCTGATTCAGATGGCCAGGTCTGAAAATCTGATAGCCAGACCAGAATGTCATTTCTTCTAGTCTTAGTTAGGGTTTTCACTGCTGCAATGAAACACCATGACCAAAATCCAAGTTGGGGAAGAAAGGGTTTATTTGACTTACACGTCTATATCATTGTTTCATTATCAAATGAACTCAGAACAGGAACTCAAACATGGCAAAGAACTAGAGGTGGGAGCTGAGACAAAGGCCTTGGAAGGCTGCTGCTTGCTCAACATGGCTTGTTTGCCTGCTTTCTTATAGAAACTGGGACTGCCAGCCCAGGACCCACAGTGGGCTGGTTCCTCTCCCATCGATCACTAATTAAGAGAAGGCCTTGCAGTTGAATCTTATGCTTATGGAGACATTTTCTCAACTGAAGTTCCAACCCCTCAGATAACTTTAATGTGTGTTAAGATGACATAAAACTAGCCAGCATACCCCTCTTGCAGAGGGGAGGCATCTAGGCATATGTGCAGACTTTGGTGACATTAAGGGTGAGGAGGTAGCATATTTTGTCTTTCTCTCTCTCCCTCCTCCCTTTTCATTTTTGCTTCCTTCCTCTCTCTCCTCCCCTTTCTTTACCTCAGAAACTTAGCTTTGTGCCCCAGCTCTCTCATCATCCCATCTGTATTTATTTCTCTTCAGCTCCTGTTGGGCTAGGCTGGAGTTTTAAATCACATATTAGTCATATGTTCCTGATAAGGCTGTCTCCAAGCTGCTTGATTCACTCCCCAACATCCTTCTCTGTGACAGACCTTCTCCTTCCTTTCCTCAATCCATTTTCACCCACACTCTAATAAGGCTGACCGGTGGTGTTTTATTTAAGCTTGTCTGGTAATTTGCTTGTGGTGACTTCTATCATCAAATCTGCTGGTGACATAGAGAGGAAACCTGTTATGCTGATTAGCAAAAAGCACCCATGGAGTTTTCGTGTATTCAGGGATTCCCAGTTCCTACTGAACAACCCTAGAAGGCAACTGGGTCCAGGAAAGGGTGGCTGAGGGAGACAGATCTCACTGAAACCTGGGAAATAAACAGAAGGGAAGTACCTGCTCATAGAAACAATGCCAACGGTTGCTGTCTTGTCTCTGGGACCACCACCAAATGTCGCTATAAGATGTACATTTGGATGTAGTCACCATAGGTGGCTCTTCCTTTACTGGAAGCTGATTCACTGATGACAGAATTGGATACTTCTTTCGTAGAATCAGGTGATCTCAAAGGTACTTACTCAAGTAGTGCTAACACTCTGAGTCAAAGCAAGACCTTCACCTGACCCTTTGGCTACAAGCATTAGTTTCCATATATGTCCCGTGAAGTAGCTGGACTCTTCTTTTTCTTTATGTATGTATGCTTGTATGTACATATGTGTGTATGTATATATGTATGTATTTTATTGGGTATTTTCTTTATTTACATTTCTAGTATTATCGTCTTTCCTGGTTTCCTCTGGATAACCCCTATCTTACCCCTCTCCCTCCTTCTATGAGGGTGCTCCCCTACCCACCCACTCCTGCCTCCTTACTCTGGCATTCCCCTACTCTGGGACATAGAGCCTTCACAGGGCCAAGGGCCTCTCCTCCCTTTGATATCCAACAAGGCCATCCTTTGCTACGTATGCGGCTGGAGCCATGGGTCTCTTCATGTGTACTCTTTGGTTGCAGTTTTAGTCCCTGGCAGCTCTGGGGGCGGGCAGTTGGACTCTCAGGTATCTGTGTGGCCATCAGAAAGTCGGACAAGGCACTGTGAAGTACAGAAGCTTTCCAAATGTAAAGAACAGCTCGATGTTGATCAAGCCTTGTAGATTCCAAGATTTCCTAGCACATGTCAGTAAGGTAGATTCTGCAGGTTGTATTTTGGTGAGCATCAGGTAAATATGCCTTACAGTGAGGAAAAGCTTTTGGGAAAGTCAAGGAGCAAAATACTGTGACCCCAGCTTTCCCCTAGAAATGGCACCTTGGCTCCTCTGGGTTTTCACCCTTTGCTCCATCCCATAACACAGTCCAAGGGCACTGAGCAGCAAGAGGTAAGCTATGTGACCCAGAAGCCCATATATGGCCCAGAGTCATATCATTTTTTCCTCCACATTGGTGTAACTTCACCAAAGAAAGCATAAGGGTCTCTTGACACCTCAGTTCTTACACACCTGGCTGAGAGGCTGAGCACAGAGGAGATCAGTCTACCATCAGCTAAGTCAAAGCAGTATTGGTCCTGGTGGCAAAGCTCCATGGCCTGAGCATTGTCTGTATTTGACACACATGACTCAGTGAAACTGGGCTGGACGCCAAACTTGTCTGCAGCCCTGGGATATACTGCAATACATCTGAAGATGATAACCTGACATGTGGCTTATTTCCTATCAGGATACTCATGAAAGTCCTTCAGATCGTTGAGGTTTTTTTCCCTTACTGAGAAGAGTCAAAGGGAAACCCTATCTCCCCATCTCTACCCTTCTACACACACTAAAACTCATAAATACTAAAATCTTGAAAAACATTGTCTAACTTTTTGTTAGAATTTTTTTCGGTAAGTAATTAACCTGGGGACAGCCAACAGTTATAGAATACTGAATGTTTCTGCTCACAAATATAGTGTCTCTCCATTTATTTTTGGTATTTGTAAAAATTGTCAATAAAATACCATACACTTTTACATTAAAATTTTATAGTTAAAGCTTTATTTCCAAGTTACTTATGTTTGTGAACTGTTTTGTTGTTGTTTTTGTTGTTGTTTTGTTTTGTATGTTTGGTTTTTTTTTTTCTTTTTTGGTTTTTTTAAGACAGGGTTCCTCTGTATAGCCCTGGCTGTCCAGGAACTCACTCTGTAGACCAGGATGGCCACGAACTCAGAAATTTGCCTGCCTCTGCCTCCCAAGTGGTGGGATTAAAGGTGTGTGCCACTACGCCCAGTTTGTGAACTGTTATAAATAAAGTATTTTGTGATGACTGTTCAAGTACAACAGGTCATCAATGTACTAAAGCCCTTGTGTTGAACAGCTTTAGGTCGTGTTGCTTCTAATAACTTGCCTGTAAAATCACTGAATTTTCCCCATAAACAATATTATCATCAAATAGTGGTAATGTGTTTCTCTCCCATTGAGTTTATAGTGATTTGCACATTGGTCATGAGAGTTTTTCAGGAAGTTTTGCTCAGTCGGTGTGCACTAGTCCAGAATCATTACTACCTTAAACTTTTTGCTTTCCTCTTAATTCCTCTTTCTCTATTTCTACTTTTTTTTAACTGATCTCTCGGCCTTGTACCCACCCACTGTTAAAGTAGGCCACTGGTTGGCTTTCTGCGCCATCATTCAAGTACTATGAATGGACATCACCTTGGTAGCAAGCTACAGCACCTTTGTAACAAGCTATCTTATTGGGTGCTGGTTTCCCTTGACCCAGGCACAGCCTAAATTGTTATCTGACTAGAACTCACTAGTAAGAAAGGTTGTTTCCTATGTTATAAAACAAAATCTGGTACCAATTTCTTAGCTTATTATAGACTCAGACTTATTATAGACTCAGGTACACTGGCTTTAGACACTATAGAAATTTGGGGTGAATGAACTCAAGTTCCTTTGCCACATCCTGTCTTCTAGAAGAAGCAGAATTGTCAAAGAATGAGGCTCATATAGTACAGAGTCTCCATCTCCAGCCCTGCTAGTGAGAGGTTCCTCACTTGTTGGCATACAAATTATAATTCTATGTCAGAAGAGAAAGTATTCAAACACTTCAAGCACATTACTGGATGGCTTTTTTGTGTACCTGTTTAGGGAGGAGTAGACAAAAATTCAAAACTTAGGATTCCATTTAACAGAAATATAGACTGCTGCTACTTACCATTGTTAGTCCTTCATTGCTTGTCTGATACAACCTAAGAGGTGGACCAAGGTCCAGGGCAGTGAGAGATTACAGCCCCCATGTGCTAGCAGCAGGGCCTTCTTTCTCTCTTATTGATTGGTGCTTTTGCAAGAAATGCCTGCTGGGGCAACTCAATTCCTGCACCTGGAAATTGACATCTCAGTACCACATGACATCAGAATCAGACAGGGACAAAAGTGTACCATCTGTTTTGAAAAAGCCCTCACTGTGATATGAGGCTGACCTTTCTTTTATCCTTTTGGAGAATAATGGGCTGCCAGGGAAGAAGTGGTGTGAGTGGGAGAGTCAAGCTGGTTTTACTTCTCTAGAGACCTTACTTTACCTATGCCTTATTCAGGATGAGTTCACCTGAGATGAAAGTTAATAAGCTGCTATTAATAGACCAAAATGACATCGTTATAGGAGGTACAACTGGAAGTTTCCAATTATGGTGCCAAATATAAACTTTTTATAAGGAAGTTATTTTTCTTTTGATACTATGTAATGTCACTTATCATGGCTCAAAGTATCAATTTCTCTTGTACAATACTTCTTTTCACTTTGTTGATGATGTAATAAAGAGGATAAACCTTTGTCTTATATTCATAACTGAGAAATTATCAGACAACCACTTACTGCTTACAAAACCATTGCTTAGCAAATACCATGATCAGCCCCACTAATATTGTTGACACTTTCTTTCAGTCCAGAATAATTGTATCTGTGATTAACCACTAACTAAAAATGTATCTCAGATTACATCGTTTCTATTAACTTTCAGGAAGTGTCCCTGTCTTTGAATTGACAGAGAGAAAAGAAATGACAATGGTGTTTTCTTGTTAGGAACAGTGTCTTCTGGGGACTGAGCAGAAGTGAACTTGGCAACAATCAATACTTCAACTGAGGATGAGACTAGGTTTGATTTAATCGTGGGGGACTTATTTGATCATCACTGACATCTAACAGAGAAGACCTAATCCCATTAGTAAAGTGCTTTCTGCCTGAGAGAAATGGGAAGCCAAGATGAAATAGAGGCAGAGAGAACCTTGATGCCTAATTAAGAAAAGTGGAGACAGAGCTGCAGAGCAACACCCTTTGCTCCCACAGATCGATTGGAGGTTTGCAGCCTAGGGACACCAGAGGCTTCATATGTTTTGCTTAATAAGAATTAATTTTCAAACACATTTTATGGACCTTTTGGAATAATCTTTACTGAGACAAAATATACATTTAACCAAATGTGTTTAAGGGCAAGATTTCAATAAAAAATACACACACACATACACACACACACACACACACACACACACACACACACACCTCACATCCCTGTTGCTGTTTGTAAATTATGCTCACTATTCCAGCCCTGAGTCACTATATAATTTCTTCTATCTAATAACCCAGATGGAATTCTAGAATTCCTAAAATTGCATTTTGAAGTTTCATATAAGTAGAGTTACACAGTATGTGTACTCTTATATCTGACTTCTTTCCCTCCAGATAATTTTTTTGGGGGGAGGGGGATTCATGCATGCTGTATTATACAAATAGGCATTTCATTGTCTCCTAATTCATGGAAGATTTTACCCACACCTCTTTCTCCTATTCCTTATATAAAATACACAATGTCATAAATGGGCATGATTGAAAAACAATGAATAGTTGACAACTGTAGATTGTGATGTCCTTTTCACTGGCAAAGTTCTGAAGTTGTACATGGCATCATATGGTAAGAGATAGTGGTCTTTTTTTGGGAGTATTTGTGTGGGAGGTGTGGGAGGGTGTATGAATGTATGTTCACTGTCCTTCTTAAAGAGCTAGTAGGATTCAATCATGGGTTTTCACTTGAAGACCTAATCCAAATCACTTTCAAACCTCACCCATACCAGAGTACCACACTGGGAATAAGTTTATACTATCTCAATACTGAACTCAATAGCATGAGTTCAGTAGAACAAACTACACTGAAACCATAGCAGCTATCATTCCTTTAAGTGAAACTTTGCAGCTATCTCTAATCCTGTCTCAGGGTCCCTCATATGTTCAGTGATAGATTATCCACTACAGGACCCTGTGGACATTCTTTTTGCAAGATATGGAGATTTTTGAGCAATGGAGCTTCCTTACCTTCATGTAGTATATGGAAATTAACACTGTGTGTGCTTCTCAGTGTTTAGGCAGCTCCCACCATTGCTGCCACATGACTCTGACACCATTATTTGGGAAGGATCTTAGGTTGGTGTTGGGTCTGGAGGATGGCAGGACATTGCAAGGAACCCAGCAAAGTCAAGCCACCATGCCCCATATTTGGTAGCATATAATTTATCTGCGCTGAACACTTTTGTCAATAATCTTTGCTCACACTCCTCCATTGCTAGTGGGATTGCAAGCTTGTACAACCACTCTGGAAATCAGTCTGGCGGTTCCTCAGAAAATTGGGCATAGTACTACTGGAAGATCCAGCAATACCTCTCCTGGGCATATATCTAGAAGATGTTCCAACTGATAATAAGGACACATGCTCCACTATGTTCATAGTAGTCTTATTTATAGTAGCCAGAAGATGGAAAGAACCCAGATGTCCCACAACAGAAGAATGGATACAGAAAATGTGGTACATTTACACAAAGGAGTACTACTCAGCTATTAAAAACAATGAATTTATGAAATTCTTGGGCAAATGGATATTTCTGGAGGATATCATCCTTAGTAAGGTAACCCAATCACAAAAGAAGTCACTTGATATGCACTCACTGATAAGTGGATATTAGCCCAGAAACTTAGAATACCCAAGATACAATTTGCAAAACACAGGAAAATCAAGAAGGAAGACAAAAGTGTGGATACTTCATTCCTCCTTAGAATAGGGAACAAAACACCCCTGGAAGGAGTTACAGAGACAAAGTTTGGAGCTAAGATGAAAGGATGGACCATCCAGAGACTACCCCACCCAAGGAATCCAACCCATAATCAGCCACCAAGCCCAAACACTATTGCATATGCCAGCAAGATTTTGCTGAAAGGACCCTGATATAGCTGTCTCGAGTGAGGCTATGCCAGTGCCTGGCAAATACAGAAGTGGATGCTCACAGTCATCTATAGGATGGAACACAGGGCCCCCAATGGAGGAACTAGAGAAAGTACCCAAGGAGCTGAAGGGGTCTGCAACCCCATAGGTGGAACACCAATATGAGCTACCCAGTATCCCCAGAGCTTGTGTCTCTAGCTGCATATGTAGTAGAAGATGGCCTAGTTGGCCATCATTGGGAAGAAAGGCCCCTTGGTCTTGCAAACTTTATATGCTGCAGTACAGGGGAATGCCAAGGCCAAGAATCAGGAGTGGGTGGGTAGGGGAGCAGGGAGGGGGGGAGGGTATAGGGAACTTTAGGGATAGCATTTGAAATGTAAATAAAAAAATTCTAAAAAAATTTTTAAAAAAAGATATAAAAATAATCTTTGCTCAATGGCTAAAGAAATGTGTGATCCTGAGAAAGACCAAGAAAAGCTGCTGGGGGAAGGGTGAAGAAAGAGGGACACTTTCAAAACAGCAAGAGGTAATGGATAACTGAATAGTCACCTCCAAGTCTGTAAATGTAATTATTCTTCAATACATAGAGGAACTTCAGGAAGTTCAGATTTTTGGCTCTGGTATTTTGCCCTGCTTAGAAAGAACTCTGGGCTGGGAGATGCATCCATGAGCAAGATGCTGCCATGGGGACCTTTTGGATGTTTTATAATTCTTCCTCCATTTTTGTCACTTCATGTATGACAAAATAAAGGACACATCTCAGATTCCTCACATATGGGAGCAAGAGAGAACGCAGCTGAAGTCATGTACAATGAAGAATTCAAAATGTTTGGTTCAAAGAAGAAGAGTGGAGGTCGTGGTAGGAGGTGACACACAGAGGAGGGCTTTCCCTTCTTAAAAAAACAGGGGAAGGAAGACTGGGGAGAGTACTCATGTGAGGGGGTGGGGGGAGAAGGGCGATTATACTGGGATATAAAGTGAATGAATAAATAAATTTAAAATATGAAAGCAAGAGAGGAAGGGAAGTGTTCTTTATTCCTGTTTTCCTTCATTGGGATTTTGCTTCGCAATTACTTCACTTTGGAGAAATGGCATGATAGGTGTCTTCTTTCAGCTTTAATGACCCCTGCTTTTCTGTACATGGCCCTTTGTGGCTTCAGGCTTTCTGAAGAAATTCAGACGCAGAAAAAAACAAAAACAAAAACAAAAAAACCTCTCCCTGATTGGCACAGAACACATCTCTGAAACCCTATGACTGCACTTCATCCAGAGAACACATGTGTTCATTATCTCTACATACAGAATTATTTTCAGGGCACTTGCGTACCAGGTGAATATTAGGCTCTCAGAGGCAGTTATGCATGAGTTCTACTTCATATTTTCAAATACTTCTTCTAGCTCGGAAGAAAAACTTTTCAGACTTTGTCTAACTGTGCTGGGAGAATCTAACATAGTAATGGGTACACTGGAAAGGTTGCAAAGAGACCAAGAATGAATTCAGTCTTCTATTCCTGAGAGAATATTCTGGAGTAAACTTATGATGCTTAGCATAATAACCATTGGAAAGAATTCTGGGACAAAGAGGAGTAGATTGAATGAGACAGTTACAAGTAATTTTTGGTTAGCTTGGGGTGTTGATGAGGAAGAGGACAGTCAAGAAGAGGGAATAGAACCAAGTGCTTTCATTCCTTTATGCTTACATGCTTAAAATATATTCAAAGGCACAGACACAGAAAGACTGATTTGATAAAGGGAATAGACCATGAAATGTGTGAGAGGCATCTCATGAAGGTAACATGAGTGTCAATGGGTGTGCTGGGCTGGTGACAGGATCCTTGCTGGACTCCAGGTGATGAAGACATGGAGTTGTACAGAACTGTGGGGATGAGGATGAAACTGGACTTAGGACATGGTGTAGAACAAGACTGTTGAAGACTTGGTGACTAGAAAAAGGTGTCGTCAAGGGCCTCAGCTTCCAGGCCTGGCTTAAAATATCCTTGGTGTGATATATCTACTGAATTCTGTTGAGACCTTTGTTTTACTTAATAAACACACCACTACCCTTCTCCTTGCCTTGCTGGTATGACAAGATACAAAACATTAATCTGACTTGTCTTGCACATGAGAGGACCTGGGTTTTAGTCTCAGATCTCAAAAGAAATTTAAAAATAGACAAATCTTACTTTACTGTCATCTCAAAAGCCCTTTTCTTTCATTTTTATTTTAGAAAAAGACAAAATTATAACAAATGTATTCAAAGACCTTATTTAGCTAGTTTTTACTTCTAGAATCTGGCATCCGTGCATTGCACAAAGCACATTTTTTTCTGTGGCTGAGCCAGGATGTTGGCTTTACAGACCTACAAGGAAGGCCTAGATGGGAACAGGAACAATGGCTCACTCTTTCAAATAACTTTCCTCTCAAAGTACTAAGTGACACAGCAATAGGAAGATGATGCTGGCTTGTGAGGCTCCTTCAGGTTTGTTTGTGTAAGGATAAGAGCGGGAGCTTCAGAATCATGCTATTGAACCTAGTCTATTGAGAAAATTTGACATTTTAACCTTATTTCTCTAAAGACCAGTAGACTACCCAGTTTAAGCTTGTTAATGTGGACTTTTCTGTGAATGACTTCATTATAGTTTTTAGCCTCCTCCATGGCAATCCAGTGTAGTGGCTTGGCCACAAACAGCATCATTTTCATAATGTCCCACATGACTTGTGCACACACAGGTTTCACAATGCAGGAAGAAGCACCTATATAAATACATTCCTCTGGCTTCCAGTGTGGATAGAATCAAAGTTCTAGTTTAGATAGTTTGATAGAATCAAAGTTCTCTAGAGTAGGAGTTGTCATGTAAGGAACTGGGCCTACAGAGTTTCATGAACAAAGCTTTAATTCAGTTAGGATCAGGACCCAAAGCTGTAATAAAATCCTTAAGATGTTGTTGATGTTTGCCTTGAACATCCCAACATTGCTCCCACCACTTTTTATAACCACCAGAAAAGGTAACAGAAGAGTAGATGGTTATGAACTCAGGCATGTGAGAACCAGGAAGGAAGTCTCTAGAGTTTGTTTGTTCTAGCTATTAATAAAGCTGCTTTGAGATTGCCAATGCTTTGTAATATGCAATGCACTCATAGTTATAAAGATATCTTTAATTAATCCCTGTAGGAGACGTGTTTTAGTCTTTTAAGCAAAGTTGTCCCTAACCCTGTTGTAGCATTGAAAAGGTTGTTTGTTGTGTCTGTGTGATTATATGAACAATTTGTGATATCATAAGGACACTCAGTGATGTGATATTGAATATCCAGAGGCTTCAGATGCCTTCAAAGATTAGTTTAAAAACCAAACTGGGATCTCTTCTCTTACTACAGCTCTCCCTGCAACAAGTAAGGGCCAGTAGTATATACAAGTAGGGTTTTAAATTACAGGTCAGAATCCATTTATCTTCTAGGCTCCTACACCATATTAAACTAGATTTTTTTTCACATTCTTTTTGGTGGATAGAATATGCTTGTCCCAGGGAGTGGCACTATTACAAGGTATGGCCTCATTGGAGTAGGTGTGACCTTGTTGGGGGAAATGTGTCACTGTAGAGATGAACTCTCCTTCTAACCATGTTGGTCCAGTCTTTTCCTGATGGAATTTAGATGAAGATGTAAAACTCAGCTCCTCCTGCACCATGGCTGCTTGGACTCTGCCATGTTCCCATCTTGATGATAATTGACTGAACCTCTGAACCTGTAAGCCAGCCCCAATTAAATATTGTCCTTATAAGAGTTGCCTTGGTCATGGTGTCTGCTCACAGCAAAAAAATACTAACTAAGATAACCCAAAACCAGGAGATATCTAAGGAATCACAAAACCTCAACATGCCCTTGCAATTTGCCCACACCACTCATGCAAAAGTTTGAGTCCTGATTATCCTAGAGTTCCACTTAAGAAAAAGGATTTCCCTGTTGGATGCCCACTGCCATCCTATGTTGGCTATTTAGTCTTGTCTTCCTCTTAACTAACAGAAATCTTGTCATAATATCAGTTCTTTTTGAATGGGGCACTGGTACCAGGCTTCTGTCTTACTCAGAGCAATTTCTGATACTGCAGCCTCTGAAGTCCACATTGGGGACTTCATAGTATCTCCTGGAGTCATGTTGTACATGATACGTGTGACTATCCACAGTAGCCTAATTAACATTGGCCAATCCTCTTTTGAATCAAAACTTGACTGTGCTTTCTAATTTTATGGACAGCCCTTCCTCTTTCAACTGATGCCCTGACTATTTGATTCTGTTTTTGATTTTTTTTTTGTTATTTGCTCTAATAATTTGTGTCAGATGTCCACAAGGTCTAAAACCAAGCACAAGCAACTCAATCCATCAGTGGCCTGAATGATGCTGTTTCTGGTCCCCTATCTGCCTTTATTCACCCACTTTAAAGTATTGAGACAGGCTCCTCATTTTGCCATACATGTAATATACATTCTGAATCTCACAGAGGAATTTATTTGTCAGTGACAGTGAGCAAATCCTTCTCCTCAGGCTGTGTATCTAAGTGAGAAACAAGTACTGAATATTGAAAACACATCACTTATGCAATTCTGATTGATCACCTTTTATGAACTTGGGAGTTTTAGTTCAAATCAAGTGCATATGAGGCTATAGAAAACTGTGTAACTGTACCAGGCAATCAATGTTTTAAAAAGTCAGTGTGTCATGCTAACACATCATTTATGCAATTCTGATTGATCACCTCCACATTTTATGAACTTTAGAGTTTTAGCTCAAATCAAGTGAATATAAGGCTATAGAAAACTGTGCAGCTCTACTGGGGAATAAATGCCTTAAAAAGTCATTGTGCCATGCTAGGGAAAACTAAGAAAACTTGTAGGCAGTTGATAAACTTTGGATGAGTGTCACAGAAGTGATACTTGAGGGAAAAAAGATAACTTGAAAATAACAACGTGACATGCTTCCATTTAGGTAATATTTGAGAAATAATGTTACTTTGGTGTCAGGGTGCATGCCAAGGCATAGCACAGTCTAAGATAGGGGATTCCCAGCCTATCATTCCCCAGATGAACTACAGCAGGGGCTAGGACAGATGCTGCAGTTCTCAATCTTATGTGTACCCATATGCTGCTTGGGATGCGGGGAGTGTGAATGAGGGAGGGTCCTCAGGCATGCACTTCTGGGCACAGGGCAAAATCCTCTCTGTCTCAGAGTGAGTGCTGAAAGTATGGAGTGGTTGGAAGAGAGACATTCTCTGGCAGATTTAGGTATGATCTTTCCCTGCAGTGATCCTGGATGAAGGAGACAGCCCTTTATTGTCCAAACTGTTTTATTGTGATGTCTTACTAAGGGTGAACTAGGGATTAAATCCCTTTTGCAGGAAGGGATGCCTAGAAGGGGCAGCTCATTGGCTAAATGTTTAGGGGCTATCTAGATACCTCATTAGCATGGAGAATTCTAAGTTTTTATGCTATATGACTGCTTGTTATAGTCCTCTCAATGGGGTGTTATGGTTATATGTTCCAGGACAGGTAGACCCTGGCTTGGAGCTGGTTCTAAAGCCTGTTGTTCTCAATTGAGAATTCCCCTGGATTTTTGAACCTGCTTTAACCTTACCAAGTCTTCTGTCTGGTGGTACAGTCCACTTGCCCCACATTCTGGAGCTTAAATAATACATTGGAAGCTTACAGAGATTAGTATAGGGATGAACTGGGAAGAGATGGTGTGGCTATCGAGTTCGCTAATTGGAAAGTTAACTGTCTTGATTGATATGATATTTACATATGTGATTAATTTTCAAAGAATGATAAGCTAACGTTCATATGCACAAATTAACACGAGAAAGACTGGTGGAATTCAGATAAGTTCTCTTGATTGTCCCAGTGCCAATGTATTGACAGCAGCTCTTAGTACCTTTGTTTCTCCACAGGGTGATAACAACATACCAGTCTTAGAGTGGCTTTATGTAATATACTATGAAATAAATAAGATCATAATGAACAATATCCAATTAGTTTGAGTAATGGAGCATCATATGCTCAGAATCTAATGATTCTCCACCAATTCTTCTCTCCATCCATCCATCTATTCCTCCCTATTGACCCATTCACTTACCCAAAGTTTTAATTTACAGCTCACAATCTCACTTTTGTCTGGATACCATACCAGACGATATTTGGCTTAGAATCTAGTCATATATATAAAACTGGCAAGAATATATCCATGATCTCCAAATGCCCAAGTCTCCTTTATAAGATAACTTGCCCAATCATACAAAGGATGGGTCCTGATTATTCTGGAGCTCTCATTATCCAGTGTCACTAAAGCCATAAACCTTTGCTATTCAGAATTGGCCAGGATTCCTCATTGGTTTCTTCCCTCCAGGATTCTGTTCTTCCTTTCTTTTCTCTTTCTTGAAGTCTCTGTTTTCCATGTGTTTATACAGTCATATTTCATTTCTCCACTTTTCTATCCCTTAGGCAGGGGTTACAATAAGTTCATAATCTAAGGTAATCAAAACACCATGGAAATCAGAGCAATGCTAATCTACTGTGTGCACTTCACTTCCTTTTTTGTCACCCTTTATTTCTCATGACATTTCATCTGCTGTTTGCAAATTCACCTTAGCAATATTTACCCCTTTGTACTTGTATTTAAAATATAAAACTGCTGCCGGGCATGGTGGCACACACCTTTAATCTCAGCACTTGGGAGGCAGAGGCAGGCAGATTTCTGAGTTAGAAGCCAGCCTGGTCTAGAGAGTGAGTTCCAGGACAGCCAGGACTACACAGAGAAACCCTGTCTCGAAAAAAAGACAAAAAAATAAACAAACAAACAAACAAACAAAAAAGCAAAAAAAAAAAAACAAACAAAAAAGCAAAAACAAAAAACAAAACTGCTTTGTAATATTGCCCAGGAGTTTTGATTTCCAAGTACTATTATTTATATTTTTAAATTATTCTCATCTACAACCTTCCATCTACACCAAATTAAACATCCACCCTAATGCAAATCTTTGGAAGTTCTAGAATGCCCCAGAACATTCCCTGACAACTGTAAAGATGACACCTTCTTATATGGCCAATATGTGGGAAATATCATCTGTTAAGAAAGGGGAGTGTTAACTGGTGTGTCTCTCTTCCACGTCTCTCTGCAACTTGCAAGTGACAGTTCCCATCTGGTGTAAATCAATTTTTCATGACTGAATGTTATTCTGGCATAGTCACCAACCAGGTAGGTCTGATTCCTCTCTTTGATTTTTTCCTTTTTTTTTTTTCTGTGAGACCAGGTTGATGAAGGATGTGTTATAACATCTTAGTTTAAATTCATTGCATGATATTTACACAATCACAGAACCAGTAAATATTACATTTTTCCAAGAGTGTATCACTGTCATGAAGTGATGTCTGTCATTAATTTGGCTACCTCTTATAGAAGGCTTAAAAAGTACAGGGCATATATGTAGAGATAGCTTATTTCAAGATGGGTGTGAATGACTGCCCAAGTATCATCAAGATAGCCACTGGTCAATGCATATTCAGCCAATCAATGCATATCTGATCTCTTGTACAGCTCCTGTGTAGACAATTCTATCACTCCATTCTTATTAAATATTGTGACTTTACTTTCTTGTTCCCATCCAGGTTCCTTTCTTCCAGCAGTATCACTTTCTACTAGTGTGATTCAGGCTGTCACTGATTGCATTTTTTTTTTTTTTCCATCTTCACATATCTATTCTGATACAGTTTGTCAATCGGGTTTTTCATTTCCAGGCTACTGATTATAATGTCACCCCTTCACAAGGTCTTTTCCATAAGTATCAGCAGTCAAGTTGATGTAGCATCGGGTAGTTTCTACTGATCTTTAAGATGATGTCCATTCTTCTTAGCATAGAAAATATGGGTGCTCACTAGCTTCTCTTCTGTATATTTTTTTGCAATGACTCATACTTCTCTTTACTCATCCTCAGTTGTTCATCTGTCTTTTAGTGCATTGTGCACTTCCAAGGATCTAACTTGGATGAGTAAGTGGATAGATGGGTGTATGAACAGCTTGTTTAAATGGCAAAAGGATGGGTGGAGGGCTGCTTTGTTAGATGGATGACAGTAAATGGATGCTGAATGGGTGGTAAAGGATGAGATGAATATTTTAAAAATGAAGACTGATTAATGTTGAAAAATGTGAGAAAGAATACACTTGACTGAGATGTGAAACTAACCATCAGAAATTACTGGACAGACTGATGATAAGTTTAAGTGATTAAGAGAGCTTGCAACTCTTACACTGGATTGGAATTTGGTTTCCAATACCCACACAGGGGAACCCACAACAGGTTGTTTGTACCTCCAGCCTTAGGGGGACCAATAACTTTTTCTGGGCTCCTGATGAACCTAGATATAGGCATACAGACACATATATAATAACATATTTTTTTGAAAATCTCCCTAGACAATCACTGCAAGCACAACCTCACAGTATATTCATAAAATACTGTAATGTGACATCATTTACCCCTTGTGTAAGAATAGAATTGTGGCTCAAAGAACACCACAGCTTGAGATCCAAGTGAAATGCATCAGAAATCCATACTCTGGAAATTGTACTGCTGACCTCAGTGAGTGATGAGTGTACAAACTTCTGAGTAGTATCTACAAAATGTACAAATATTCAAGCTCAGCACTGAGGAACAAAGGGCCATCCAGTTTGATTTGAGACACCCCCACCCCAGTTAGTAGTTAATAGGTGAGCAGATGCAACCTTTCATGCCCAATACCTAACTTGTAGATTGTATTCCTGAGCAATAATGTGTGTCTTCAATAAAAATTCAGGGAGGAAGGGGAAGTGTAGAAATGGAAATTATTATGCTGAACAAAATGATTTTCTTAAGGGCAATGAATAAATCTGATAGCATGGAATGCAAAAATTAAAACAAAATACCAGAATCTAGAAATCTGAAGAGAGCCTACAACATGTTCTAGCAGAGAAGATATAGAGTGTTCTTAATTTTGAAATCCTGTGAGAGGTGGTTGAATACATAACATTAGTAGAACTTGCCTAGAGAAAATTGGGGAAACAAGTCTAGCTGTCTCTGTGAAAAGGTTTAAACTGTTCTCTTGGAATGTTGCAGAGTCCAAAAGGACATTCATTCAGAGAAGTGCTGCATTTGTTTAAGTGTGCTCTGCAAAGCAACGAGCTAGGGAAAAACCAGCTAGGAGTCTGCAGTCTGATGCCTCTCAAGCAGCCCAGCTCTACAGATCAGATTGTCTGCTCCCTGTCTAGTCTCAAATGTACCTTGCAACACAAGAGTGAAATACTAAATTTCTTTTGTGAGATGCTTGATAGTTCTAACTAGGAAAAACAAAAGGTCTCCCCTGGAAGTTACAGCAGAAAGATCACACAAGACATAAAAACAAATCATCTTTCCACTGCATCTGAAGAAGCATGGCTACTAGGGATTACCAGAAGTGAGTGTTCAGCAGCTAGAGACTGCTAAGACAGGACTTACTGATCTGGTTTGCTTGCTGGTTCTCAGCATCCCTTCAGTCTGCTGCTCCAATCCCTTCATCTAAGGACTTTCCAACCAGCCAGTCATCACTGAGCGCACATCTCTCAGTCTTCACCAGGGCCTTAGCAAAATGAGCTTTATTCCAATTAACCCTTACTGAAATACTTTTGGATGATAACTGGAATAGTCAGCAGCTATGCAGGATTGTGTTATGTTTTAAGAATAAATTCCACATGTATTCCAGCTGCATATGTAGCTTACCTTATCTGGCATCAAAAGGAGGGAAGCCCCTTGGTCCTGTTGGGGCTCAGTGACCCAGTGTAGGGGAATGCTAGGTCCCTGAGGCAAGAAGGAATAGGTGAGTAGGAGAGCACTATCATAGAAGCAGGGGAGGGATGGGAGTGGGGATAAGGTGTTTAACAGGAAATGGGAAACACATTTCAAATGTAAATAAATAAAATAACCAAAAAATTTAAAAAAACCCAAAACAATAAGTTTTATAAATCTATGCCCTGCAGTACCACATTTTTTCAGTCTGAATCATGGATTATTTTGCACTGAGAGTACATTTCAGAGACATGTTTTAGTAGAGAGAGAGTGTGGAAAGAGTGGAGTATAGAGGAATGGAGAAATTCAGTGGAATAGACATAATATTTCCAGGCTTGTAGACCAGGCATTATGGAAAATAAATCAGTGTATTTACTGATGAGAAAACAAAGCTAGTGTGATTCAGGGTTCACTGAATACTCACACACCCCATTTTGATTGCATATTAGGTTTTCCTACCCATACTTTACTGTACAAAAGAGCATTGACAATGAGACAGCAAGAAAATTCATTAATAAGAAGAAAGTTAGAAGAGCTAATTAGAAGAAAAATGGGGAAAGCCATTAGCTATTAAGTCCTACTTTAAAGGCACATTTTTTTTCTTTATCAGAACCAGTGGGAAAGGAGGCATTTCTGTCTGAAAAAGTGACTACACTGTGGAATTGTTGGCCTTAAAGAAGTTTCAAGAGTAGTAATTCTTTTCTTATCTAAAATTTACTCATTCCATTCCTCAGTGAGTAAATGATTGATAGTTTCACCAAGTTTGATACAGTTTGCTACAAAATGTGCAATATTGTAAAAATAAAAGTAATGGCACTACAGCACAAAATATTGTTGTATATTCTAAATATTTCTTAAATGTCAGAGTCCTGGTTTGCAGATGAGAGAGAACTGTGGCTGACATTCATCTCTGTATTGGAGATACAATTTTCATTCTATGGAGGAACAGCCCAGCTCACAGGATCCTGGAGGATTAGGTGGCATTTTGATATGGCACTGCAACTTTCAGAGATTGTAAAAGGCAGAACAGAGTGACTTAAACTCACTGAAGAATAGGGTGGTTGCACAGTTCCAAATAGCCTAATCTAAAATATTTACTTCTTTTTACTCAATGTTCCTATCTGATATATTCCCTATATGTTGTCCTGTCTTAGTCACTTTATAAAGATCCAATTATCTCATGTTTTCAAGAACTCCCAAGACCCAATGAAGTCCAAAAACTTACTCCATTTCTCACAGCTGGACTGCTGAGGATGTGGCTACTGGGCTTGCATCCTCTACCACCATCTTCTGTGTCACAGATGTCATGATAGCATGACTCTAGTGTTAGGGTTTCTATCCCACTGGGGTCGTGGCTGACTGGAAGCACAACTGTAAAGAAAAAGAGAATACAAGCTACACTATAGGCCTATTATCCTGTTTCTATGTTTCCCCTGAGGAGTGTATTAGATGGCACTAATGCATACTAGTCAAGAAGGGATAGGAACTAGGGGTTCATAATTTGTCTTTATTTTCTATGCAAATGATAGGTGTCACTTTCTCACCTCTGAAATTCTATAGATTTCTCTCTAGAGCTCTGGATCTAATAATTAACATCACCTTTGTTTCCTAAGCATGTCTTTTCACTCATTTTTATTCTCTGTTTTTGTGCTGTTCACCAAAAACGCATTGCAGGGATACTTTAGGAATATTAATCACTCTTTGATGTTTTAGAAGACTATTCAGAGTCCTCTAGCCCTCTGGGTTATCATTTAAACATCAATTATCCAACCTTGGTTGCTAAGCAGAAGACTTCATTAACAGAAAGTTCTATTTAACAGTTGCCAAATGGTAGAGACTTTTCTGTAATTGAATGGGCCACAAGCTCACAACTCTTGAATCATGGATATTTAACTGGTCATATTTTTCAGTCAGGGAAGAACAAAAAGAATCTATAACAGCTAGGTACTAGTTGTTGTGGCCACACAGAGTAATATTGCTCAAGAAAAACCTGCCTATCCCCATGGTAGGAGACCATGAAAAATCTCCTGAGTCTTCTTGGAGCCCCATCAACACATGCCAGAAACCCACCCAAAGTCCAAGGAATTTATGTACTCCCCATGTCATAAATATCATCTTTTGTTATGTGCAAGTGACAAGTTTTGCATTTGCAGATGTGCACCCTTGGTAGTAAAGTGAAGGCAAAAGCAAGACAGGGCCTACTAATTTAAACCAGGTTTGCTATTATCATTTGGTAGAAAGTGACTCTTTCAAAGTGAGTACTATGTGTCTTATACCAGCTGTAATTACCAAGTGTTCTGGACTGTTCAATGTACTGAAGAATGGAAAAGAGATTCAAGGACAGAACTGTGGAACATCAGTACTTTCCATGGCTTTGGGCATCATGTAACCATAGCCCTCAGGCTGTATAAAAGCCATAGGACACTAAGGACCTTGAACCTCCAGAGCCAGGCATCATGAGAAAAATTTAGTAGTCCTAGGGAAGAGCAAATCCCAGGAAGATGTAGGAATCTGTGATTCTCTGTTCTGATTTATATGAACTTCATAAGTTACCAAGATTTCAAATATTTCCAAACCTCAAATATGTTTGGAAAACTGTGACGCATATACTCAACTCCTTTTTACTATAGAAAAAATGCACCAAGGCATCAGAAAAGAGTTATTTCTCTGGTCCTGGAAAGAGATATTTCAAGTCTGAGCACCTTTCTGAAAACCCCAGCTGGGCATCATCATCAGTTTCCTAACATGACTCTATCAAGGCATGTGCTGAAGAGCATATTTACAGAGACAGCTTGGAGAGCTTCATCTTCTTCAAATCCAAAGATAAGACAGTCCTGAAGTGATTGTTCATTTTTTTTCAGCTTCATGTGACTTATTAATCACATCTCCCTCCCAGTTATGCAGGCATAGCATATATACTAATAAAACATTCTCCAGAGTAAGGAATCTCAGGAGAAATCAGCAATATTTCAGCAGCCATGTATGCCCTCAGTGGATCTGAGCCACTGTTCCATGGGGACATCTGTCACATCAATTACCTGCCCATCCGGTCAGTTCTAATGATGTAGTGGGGCCTACGGATGAAGAAGTAGAAGTCAGAGTAAATATTTAATGTGGTAAACACTGTACCATATGGAACTGAACGGATGGATAGAATCACAGGTGAAGTTACGTTTCAGTTCTGAGAATGTGAATAATCCATGAAAAGGCTGGGGACTTAGTTTCAATTGGTAAATAGCTTGCCTTGCATGAGTGAGGACTTGGATTGGATCCCAAGCACCTATGAAAAACAAGTGGATGTGGTGACATACATTTGTAATCCCAGCACTGGGGAGGTAGAAATAGGAAGGTCACTGACCAGTCAGCCTAAGTTAATTGGTTAGTTATAGGCCAAGTGGGGGATCTTGTCCTAAAAACTTAGGGTTTCTATGATAAATGAGGTTAAATTCTGGCCTCCACACACAAGTAAACATGCACACACACACACACACACACACACACACACACACACACACACACACACACACAGGCACACACAGGCACACACCAGATAGTCTAGGAAAGAGACACAGAGAAAAAGAAGAAATCATAATTCAGTAGAGACCTAGAACAACTCACAAGAATGAGTAAATCAGAGACAATTGGCATTAACCTGAGATGCCTAGGGCAAAATAGCACTTAGAAGTGCTCGGATCTCAATTTGACTCTAAAAGTGGAAGAACTTGTATGTTCAGGTTGACCCTGAGGTATGTTGCCAGATAAATATCAATTGAGGCTATTATGTACTATACGGAGATAGATTCTGCAGAGATATCCAGGCATGCTCATAGCCTACATCCAAAGGCTTAGTGGTAGGCAAGTATGAAGATCTGCAAAAAATTCAGTTGTTCAGGAGTGTGTAAGCACTGGGTGTTTAACCCTGCTTGTCATATCTCTGAAGGTCCTGAAGAGCTCTAGTGTGTCCAGTGGCTTCACATTACACTTTTGCCAGTTCAGTTTCCTTCTGATCCCTCCTTGTGAACCAGTCCTGGAATTCCTTCATTGCTGTAATCAAGATAGACAATGTTGATATCCCTTGACTAGGTCAAGGAAAGGCAAAATACAGACCTGGAGAGGATCCATGTATATGTTGAAGGGGACCTACAAAACAGACTCAGGGAACACTTTCAATTTCAGGGAGTAAAATGCCCTCTTCTTCTTTCTTCTTCATACTATCCCAACTCAAATCCATCAATATCTTCATCTAGGAAAGTTCTAATAAGTCAAGACTCCAGAAATGTTTGTGATGTGCTCTGATCAACAGTCCTTTTCTTTTAGGTACAGCTGACACACTGTTTGCCAACTATTATTTGTAGGTTTATTATTGTCTCTCAAGGGCAATCCTCCATATTTAGCCTATTACATGTCATTTCTTTTCATCTAGACTCTGTATGACTCCCTCACTGGGGCCTTGTAAAAGCCAGCTCCATTCTCCAATGGGCCCATCATCATGACCAAATTGCTTCTCTGTAAAATTTCATAAGGCAATTTCTACTTTATTGTTCAGACCATTTATAAAAACACATAGTTATAACTGCACAGAAAGTGCCCTGGGGCCAATCTAATGTGCTATAATGTCTCAAAGGGTTAATCTCCATTTGAGAGTTGCTTGGTATAATTCAAGTCACATTATTATTTGCAATTTTAAACTTTTCTTGGAATTTTAATAAGCTTTCATTGAGTTGATTTAACTACCAGTCATCAATCTCAAACAATTTATCCAAAACAGAGTTTCCTTGTTTATTTCAGGCAAATTTGATAGAATCTTATTAATTATTTTATAATATTCCTTTTTATAAGATAATTTAGCATTTCCTGTAGTTTCCTAAACTTAGAACTGGTGTGTGTGTGTGTGTGTGTGTGTGTGTGTGTGTGTGTGTGTGTATAGAGTTGAGTTCAATCACTTTTTTTTCTTATTACATAATTCTCTGAAAGTAAACAACATTGTCTTTGTTATTCTTAACAAAAGTCTGGTGGATAATTTTTCTAATTAGCTCAAGCCAGTGACTCTGTAGCTCTTGGAGATGCAGATCGCACGTATATAAATTTTTATTTGTCCTTGTATCAGTTTGGAAGTCCATGAAAATTACTCTCACACCTCATGGCTTCATTTACATGTTAAAACCTTAGAAGAATGCAAAACCAAGGCCACTGGCTCTCTTGATATAGACAAGAGTGTCTCCTAGGAGAACCAATATGAATATAATCTCATCTGCCTCCTTCTCAACATCCATTGGGCTGTTCATAAACAGACCTAAAGATTATTATCTTTTATCCAGCTGGAGATCATGATTATTTCTTTATAGGGGGCACTTTGAAGAGAAAATTCATGGATGTGGTAAGATTTTGGATAGAAGCTGGATTCGGCTTCTTAATTCCCAAATAATAGAACACTATAAGGATTACATTTCCGAAGAAAGGATATTGAACCCCTAACCCCTAGCCGCCAGGACGGTATAGAAGAACATGATAGGAAAAAATTCAAAATTTTCAAAGACAGAGAACTTGAAAGCAGAGGATAAAAATGAATCATCATGTACAGGGACCTTGGGTAAGAGTCTGAGCTGAACTCAGAACAGAAACCATGGAAGCTGCACAGTAGTTAAATGACATTTGAATATGCTCAGAATAACAGAAAATACAATTATAGCTACCATCAATTCTACACACAGGAAAACTGTCCTTCAAAAATGAGTGAAGAACTGATACACACAGATTTATTTTAAAAACCAAAGTGTTACCAGAAGATCTATCTTATAATAAATATAAATAAACAATACATATATATGTATATATATATATATATATATATACATATATATATATATATACACATACATACATAAGTTGACAAACAAATATATATATCTTTTTTTCTCAAATTAAATGTTCTAGGAAGTAACTAAAATCCATATGAAGGAAAGCAACACATAGTTCCTGGAAAAATTAGGTAAATATGACATTATAAAAGTAATTTTGCTTATGGTACAGCTTCATATTAGATTTGAAATAAAAATATGTAAGACAGTTATTAAAATGTGGCAAAAGCTTACAGCATGTAATGATGTAATTTACTTATAGTATTAGCATGAAAAAGGAGAGAACACAAAATATGGAGCTATCTAAATGCAAAGTTGTGGCTGGAAATGAAGTTTAGTGGTAGTGAGCTTGCCTAGCATGCCTAAGGTCCTGGTTCAGTTTCTAGCACCACAAAAAATATAAATGAGTGAAGTGGTAATATATTCAAAACCCAGTTGACATTGTGCCTGAGATTTACTCAGAGATAGAGAACATGCTGAGTATGCCTGAGGCCTTAGTTTAATAATATGATGATGATAATGACAATAAAGCTGTATTAATCTAGCTTTATTGTTATAAAATTAGATGTTAATGGCAATCCTGGGGGAACCATTTAAGAAGTTAATTTACAATAAACTGAGAAGCCAATTAAAATTCTACCCTATATTTATTTAATTCAAAAACAGTCAGCAATAGATGCATAGAGGAAGGAAAGGGCAGGAGGCATGTAGAAGACAAATCACAGCATAGTAAGTATAAATTTCACGTTATCAGCAGTTACTTTAAATAGGAATGATTATATTTTCTAGTAAAAAAAGCTGAGACTTGAAAAATATAAATAAAAGTTCAATGATTCAACTACATGTTTTCTATAGGAGATTCATAGTAAGTTCAAATGAACACATTGTGTGAAAAGAAAAGAGTAAGATTCATCAGCTAAGGACGAACTAAAGAAATTCTGGAAAACTTAGGCTGATATAGAAAATACACTTTAAGGCAGAAGCTGTCATTAAAGATAAAACTGGGCATATTATAGAAATGGAAATGCTGATTTATCCCATAGGCATAGCCAGCATAATAGCATATATACAAACAACACAGGCCTCATATGAAAGCACAGCAGCATTAATATGAGAGAAAACTATCAATTTAAACATACCAGCTAAAGATTTAATATGCACTTGCTGTAATGAAAATAATTACAATGGGTGTAGGGGGAAGGTTTGTTACTGACTTCTCAATTGCCAAGCTTACTATAAAGGCAAAGGAATCAAGGTAGTGTAGCATAGGCATAATGACAGATGTATAAGATCAATCAAGTGAAATTGACAGCTAGGAAGTGAACCATTACCTTTACAACTATTTAATTTTTTTTCACTAAGATGCCAAAACTACCCAATAGAGAAAAAAAAAAAAAAAAAAAAAGCCTTTTTAGTTAATGACTTTGATGACTGGGAGACCACAATCAAGAAGCCCTATTTCTAATGGAAAGGAATTAAAATGGTTAAAATAATTAAAAAATATGCCCCAAAGCTATAAGGACATTATAAGAAAACAGGAGCAACATTAAGTTCCAATAATCTTAGCTTAGTCTGAACTTCATGATGTATGTATGACACAAACCACAAGCAAAAAAATAAAAAAATAAACAACAGCAACAACAGCAAAACCATAAAAAAGCCAAAAAAAAAAAAAAAAAAAAACCAGGCAGCCAGGTGAGTTGTGCCTTTTCAATATGTATGTATTTCTTGGTATGAGAAAAGTGAAAATGTGGCTTGCAGAAATATGCAAACCATATCCTGTAAAAAGCTTGTATTCAAACTAATGAAAAAAATGTAACACAGTCAAAAACAACAAATGATACATTTTAAAAAGTAGCAAAGAGTTTATGTAGACCTTTCCCTAGAGGATAAGTACAAATGGCCAATGAGCACTTGGGGAAAGACAGGTAACATTATCAATCATTGAAAACATACAGTTCAAAGCTATAATCAGGTATTACACTAGAGCCTCTGAGCAGGGTATTATAGATATTATAGAGCCACTAGCTTCTGGAAGAATCCTCAGTATAGGGGAACTCCAATTAAACTTCTTTACACGGATATACATTTAGGAAGCTCATAATATAATTGGTTTCCATATGAATTTTCAGACATTCTTAAGGGTTAGTTATTTGTCCCTCTTCTGTACTGCCCTACGCTTTCATATTCCAAATTAAACCTTCCCCCTCATTTCCCCTTCCTTCCTCAGATTGCTTGCGAAACACAATACTTAAAATATATTAAAGCCTAATTTAAAATATACTTTAAAATAAAATTTAAGAAATGTGAACCAAAGCTCAATTAAACAAAATCTAAGTGAATAAAAATTGATTTAAAAAATTAGATCAGTTATTAGGCATAATTTAACAGTATGAGTATGGAACACTCCAAAATGAATATCACAGGTATAATACACAATTTAAAGTTGATACATGACATAGTTCCTATTTACAAGAGCTTTGGGTTGTTTGGAGGACATCCTATTCAGTGTGTTTCATTGAATCTAAAGATTGAAATCCTATGACAGATATGTACACCCCTTTCTCACAAATCATTAGATAAAATTTGAGGCACAAAAAATTAAAGTCACCTGTCCATGGTCACTGAAGGCCAGTTCTCAGCTGTCAATCAGAGAAGTTAAAACTCCTCAGCATTTCTGTTCTCAGATCCCCAGGGAAAACATACTTTTGTTGCTATCTGCTTTAATGCTTTGTCTCCTTCCTTACTGCTAAAGATGAATGTTCTACTCCAGTTTGTAGATTAGGAATCAAGTTCTTAGAAGATAAATGTCCAAAAATGACTGGGTACTGAGTGATAGTGCTAGTATTTGAACTTGTTCACTCTGCTCCGAAGTACAGGATATTTTTGAAAGGACCAGCTTATAGAAGCTGCAGCTAAGAATCTCCACACTGCTGCTCCGTATCATTTTAATTTAAGAAAGCAGTGGTCATTGCCATCTACCATCTTGTTTACAACACCTAACTTCTTTTATTTTTCAGATTTATAATTTTTTAAAATCTTTTTTATTAGATATTTTCTTTATTTACATTTCAAATGCTATCCCGAAAGTTCCCTATATTCTCCCCACAACACCTAATTTATATGCATACCGCATCCTGGAAAAGGAAAGACATGTACAGAACTCACATTCGTGGCCATCAACTGGAGCCAATATGGGAAGACAAGCTGAATACATGGGAAGAAAGCTTTCGGGGGAAATGGAGCACTTTGCATCTAATTGTGGCAGAGACAGGACAATGTGCATGCCTCTGAAGTCAGAACTGCAAACCAGAAAGGAAGAATGTTGGTGTATACAAGTTATACCTTGAGAACATATGTGGAAGTCAGTGTTTATATGAAGTGGGAGATGTGGCTCAGCCATTAAGCACACAGGCTCCTTTCCCAGCATCCAAATGGCATAACACAACTTTTTATAACTCTGACCTCAAGGAATTTGATATACTCTTCTGGCCCATTCAGGCAAAACACTAATAACCATAAAAATAATTTGAACAAAGAGAGAAGAAAATAAGCATAAATTTTTGTGACATGCTAGGTTCACCTGTGCTTTAGAGGCATAATCATAACCCAGGTAGGCTATCACAATCATCTCTTCAAGTCCCCAGAACCCAGTTGGCATCACCATGCAAATGTATTCCCCAAAATACCATCCTCTTATCTGGATACAAATGTTTATTATCACATGCCAGGGTTTTGGCATAAACAGTCTTCCATCTGAATTTTATTTTTCCAGCACATATGAAATAAATACTACCTCCCTTTAGAAAGCACACCTTCTAATTTCTTTCAGTCTAAGAGAAAAAAAGGACTTTAAAAATGCATGCATTAATAGATACATTCTTCAGTGAGAAGTGCCACCCTGATCACACAGAAAGCTTCATTTTGGTTAAACTGTGTTCAATGACTAGTTCATAGAGCTAGCAGACCCAGAACAGGAAGAGGGCTGATAGGTCACTAGCCCTTATCTCACAGGATTCAGAAATTATATCCTGAGGGTAGTCTAAGACTTTCAGATGCTTTGGAGACACCAGTAAGCTCAGCCTGCAGATGCTGTAGAAAATAACTCAGTCACGACTGGATTTCTTCATCCAACACGTATCATGTTTTTCAATGCATTCATGGGTAACAAAGTATGAATCAGTAGCATGTGAGTAGCTGAGGGAAGAGATGATTGAGGTGAACAGGTTGTGGCCATGCCATGGCTGTCAGCATCTGAAGAGAGGAATGAAAATTATTTATTGTATATGTGCATGTTTGTATAATATGTGTGTTTAGGGGTATATGTTTCTTTGCATATATGTACAAGTCATAGGACAACTTTGTGGGGGTCAATTCTCTTCTTCTACCATTATGTGGGTTCCTGTAATGGTGCTCAAGAGCACTGGGATTGCATAGCAAAAGTCTTTATCCAGTGAACCATCTCAATCAACAGCTATGAGAAGATTTTTAAATTAGTATTCTAGTAAACCTCATTGTATTTTTTACGTGCATGATAACTTGTTTGTTCTTAGCTATTAAGTCTTAAGAATATATTGAAAATAATACTTATGGAGTGTGTATTATTATTATTTCTATAATGAAAATTGTGAATACTGAGATAATGTGCACATGTGACTTTTCCCAAGTTACACATCTGTCAAATGACAATGCTAAGATTAAATAGTCTGGGCTAGCTAAAGCAGCCTGTTTGTTATTAAAATATTTACTTTCTTTACATGCTTATCTTAAAATTTCTCATATTTTTATATGTACATGAATAGATCAATGATGTAATAACTAAGGTCTAGAGAAAGATAGGTAAACTGGTTGATGGAGGGGTAAAGTATTTGGAAGAGGATGAAGATAAGGGTAAAAGTGATAGATAACCAGATGAATGAAAGGAATGAGAGAAGCCCAAATGGATGGATGAAAAAGAAGAGAGTATGAAGGTTGAAAATCAGTGAATGGACTGGAAAGTGTGCATAAATGAATAAAGGAAGACTAAGAAGGTGTAAATAAAAATATGGAAGATGAGATGCACACAAGATGGGGGAAAATCAAGGACTAGGTGCATAGACAGATACGGGAAAGGAATAGAGAAGTTAAAGAGGAAGGAATGAATTGAGGGTGAGTGGACAGGTGACAGAACTGAGGAAGCAGGAAGTGGATATGTGAATGGGTACATAGATGGGAAAATAAATGTTGGGTTACTATTTAATTTTGAAATGTTTATTTTTGTTTGAAAGTATAAAAACACAAATATAGTGGAATAAATCTATACAAAATTTTATATTAACAACAATAAACAGCATTGAGTACACAAAACTGAGATCTTCTTCATTGAAATACTATAAGCTGCTGTTGTCTTATTTGCTAATTTCTCATTAGCAAAGCAAGTAATATCGCAAATACATACCAAGTAGAGAAATACATTGACTTTTCACTTTTCAAAAAAAGGTAGTTTTTATTTGAGTGTTGTGTGCTTGTGTGTGTGTGTGTGTGTGTTTGTGTGTGTGTGGGTGTGTGTGTTTGTGTGTGTGTGTGTGTGTGTGTGTGTGTGTGTGTGTGTCACATGTGTGCAGGTGTCATCACAGACCAAGTAGAGGACATTAATCCAATGGAGCTATAGTTAAAGGAAGTTGTAAGACTCATGACTTGGGTTCTAGAAACTATACTTAAGTATCCCGGAAGAGTGGGAAATATTCTTAGCCACTAAACCATTCCTTGAGTCCCATAGACTCTATTTTCTGATGGGAGGTACTTCTAAACATACAGAAGATTTTACAGCCATTTTGTAATCCATCAAACATTCCAGATAGATGCAGTCATTTACTTGTATAAATAGAATAATCAACATACAAGATACAGCAGATCTGTCTATTCTCTATTCTAATGGATTTTATATTTGAGAGTTATGAAATTATCAGTAATGAACATACACATTAGCAGACTTTCTCCTCAAATTAGATGGAGAAAATGAGTAATATATAAAATTACAACTTTGGACTCCTTAAACACATACATTTAACCTCCACGTAATGGCACCCTCTGTCCATTCAAAGAGCCTTGATGACACCAAAATGATGCTTCTTCTATAGTTTCCCAGTGAGTGGTGAAAACCAAAACCTTAAGCAGAGCTTTATATAGCTAGATGCTGGCTACTGGGATATGTCAGGGTTGGCTATTAATGTAAACCCAAGTTCCAGCCAAGGTGAAGGAACTTTTATCTTGTTGGTTTGGTGGAATATCTGACAAAAATAACTGAAAGAGTATGTATGTATGTATATATATGTATATATATATATATATATATATATATATATATATATATATACATGTTCACAGTTTCACAGTTCAGAGGGTACAACCCATCGTGACAAGGTCAGTATAATGGTTGAGGTACCTGCTTATAAGATTAGGAACTTGAAATTGCCACTTTTCCCATTGGCAGAGATCAGAAATGTGCTTGGACCATAATCTCAAAGGCCTGCTTCCATGGCCTACTTCAGCTAGCTAGGCCTCCAAGACCTCTTAAAGTTTCTAGAACTTGCCAAAATAGTGTCATGAGCTGAAGACCAAATACTAAAACACACAGGATTATGGAGAACATTTCATTTTTAAATCATAAAATCATTGTTTTTCTTACCCGCGTTCACGACCGGCCAGGAAGAACACAGCAAACCGGAATCTTCTGCGGCAAAGCTTTATTGCTTACATCTTTAGGAGCCAGAGAGCAAGAGCCAGAGCAAGAGAGAGAAAAAGAACAAGAACAAGAAAGCAAGAGAGAGAAAGCAAGAGAGAGAAAAAGCAAGAACAAGAGAGAGAAAAAGAACAAGAAAAAGAACAAGAACAAGAGAGCAAGAGAGAGAAAACAAGAAAGCAAGAGAGAGAACAAGAACAAGGAAGCAAGAGAAAGAACAAGAACAAGGAAGCAAGAGAAAGAACAAGAACAAGGAAGCAAGAGAAAGAACAAGAACAAGGAAGCAAGAGAAAGAAAAAGAATGGCAAAACCCCGTCCCTTTTTAAGGAAAATTATCCTCCGCCTAGGACGTATTACTCCCTGATTGGCTGCAGCCCATTGGCTCAGTTGTCATTACGGGAAAGGCAGAACACATGGCGGGAAAACTGCCCCTGCACGTGTGCAGATTATGTTTACTACTTAGAACACAGCTGTCAGCGCCATCTTGTAATGGCAAATGTGAGGGCGGCTCGCAACATCTCCCCCTTTTCTTTTAATAAGAGCAATAGGCCACCCATATTAATGAGAGTGGAGATAGAGGTCAAATCCCCAGTGTGCAGGTAAAGGAGCCATGTACAGGATTAGCTCTTAGGCTCACAGGCTTTTACCCAGAGCAACCCTGACCTGCTCCCGTGTCGTTTTACCTGGGGAGAAGGACACTTGGACACTCAACCTTCTTGAAAGATGACATGTCTCCCTAGAATAGGCTCATATGTGCCGCAGAGTCCTTCTACTGCAGTGCTTAGCCGTGCAACTCTCTCGGGCTGCTGAAGCACACTCACTCTATCCCGTGCAATGAGACTAGCCTCGTGGGGTGCAAGAGCTGAGTGGCCAGCGACCTATTGCTTAAGCATAGATATATCAGGGGAAGCACCATGTTCTAGTACTGCAAGTGCCTAGGCAATAACCACCTTGTCTCTCCTAGTTTGGGCCTTAAGCTTACAGACCAACCAAAGAAGCAACACTAATCCACAGCAAAGTATATCTCCAAATAATCCCACCCATACCCATTCTTTAAAGAAGGAAAATGCTGAGGAGATCCAATTGGGTAATCCTTTGATCAGGGACAGGTCCAAGCGCGTGGAGTTGACCTGAATAATGGCAAGTCTCAATTCCCGAAGGGTCTGTTCAAATTCAGCCATCCAATTCTGTAACATATACTGAGAAAGACTTTTTGACAAGTTAGCTGCCCTAGTAAATTTCTCATACTGAATGGAAGTAACGCATAATGAGAGGTCCCCCAAGCTCCCGACAAACCCTAAGCCAGTCTTGTAAACCTTTGTTCTTTCTTGGGACTATGACCGCTCTGCACTCCTGTGTGGCTTGCTCATAAATGAGCTATTCTACCAGAGGTGCGGCTTGCTCCAAATCTGCAAAAATACGCTCTGCTGCCTCTGTCATTCTGGCCACAAAATCTGAGAATGACTCCTGAGGTCCCTGGACGATCTTTGTTAGTTGTCCAGTGACTTCACCTGCTCGGGAGAGCGCCTTCCAGGCCCTAATAGCCTTTTCATCTGATTCAGAACTATTAAGAACTGGCTCCTTGAGCTCATCTAGTGATGAGTATAGGCTCCTTCTCCTAGAGACCTTCGCTGATTGATCTTTTATCTTTTCCTTCCTTCTAATCTCTCCCCAGGTATTCTTACCTGACCTAAACTTTTCCTCGGGTTCAAGACCCTTGGAAAGGCCTGTATACTTATTTTGTGTACCATATTTCCTCTTTGCTCCTACTCTCTCTCCCCGCTTTACTTCTGATAGATTGCCCTGAATTTCATCCAGAATTTTCAGCCCTGCCTTAACCACTTGATAACATGTGAAAAGGAACAAAAAGGCTCCTAACACTAGAAAAAGTTCAAGGCCAAACATACCTTGTAAAGCTATTTCCCACTTTACTTCTGATAGACTGTCTTGAATTTCGTTAGAAAGTTCAAGGCCAGACTTACCTTGTAAAGCTATTTCCCACTTTACTTCTGATAGACTGTCTTGAATTTCCTTAGAAAGTTCAAGGCCAGACTTACCTTGTAAAGCTATACTTACGGGTACCCTGTTCCCCAGCTGAAGAGTTCTGAATTCACGCAGTTGAATCCTTCTCAACAGTCTGTTTTACGGGAACCTTTATGACCATGACCCGCAGTTCTGGTTCCGGAATGAGGGATCTTCCTTGCGCCGGTGATGGTTAACTCCCGTCCCGAGTTTTTCTTCCCGGGTTTCGGCACCAACTCTTACCCGCGTTCACGACCGGCCAGGAAGAACACAGCAAACCGGAATCTTCTGCGGCAAAGCTTTATTGCTTACATCTTTAGGAGCCAGAGAGCAAGAGCCAGAGCAAGAGAGAGAAAAAGAACAAGAACAAGAAAGCAAGAGAGAGAAAGCAAGAGAGAGAAAAAGCAAGAACAAGAGAGAGAAAAAGAACAAGAAAAAGAACAAGAACAAGAGAGCAAGAGAGAGAAAACAAGAAAGCAAGAGAGAGAACAAGAACAAGGAAGCAAGAGAAAGAACAAGAACAAGGAAGCAAGAGAAAGAACAAGAACAAGGAAGCAAGAGAAAGAAAAAGAATGGCAAAACCCCGTCCCTTTTTAAGGAGAATTATCCTCTGCCTAGGACGTATTACTCCCTGATTGGCTGCAGCCCATTGGCTCAGTTGTCATTACGGGAAAGGCAGAACACATGGCGGGAAAACTGCCCCTGCACGTGTGCAGATTATGTTTACTACTTAGAACACAGCTGTCAGCGCCATCTTGTAATGGCAAATGTGAGGGCGGCTCCCAACATGTTTTGATCTGGATTGTGACAATGCAGCTGGTCTCATGGACTACACTTTTGTCAGCAAGTCCCATAACAGATGACATTTGATCTTATCCTGGTTCTGTTTTCACTCTCTAGTGTCAGAATACCTTGATCGTGTCCCTGTATACTAAAACTGAAATAATCTGTAATAAATTTTGAGGTTTCAAGATAAAAAAAATCCTTAAAGAAAAGACAGTTCTAGATTAAGAGACTAAAGAGACTTACTGACTCCATGAGGTGAAGGATCTTACTCTGTTGTCTGGAGTAGGAAGGAAAAATAGCACAAACTTGTCTCACATCTACAGGCCCTGGGTGAGACTCTTAACACTATAAATTGTAAGTGGAGGTGTCAAAGAGGATGTTGTGTCTAGCTCGACATAACTTTTATATCCTCATTCAAAGACATGTGGATATACCATGTTAAAAGGCAAAAGGACTTTCCAGATGTAATTAAATGGAGGCTCATGAGAGATATTAACTAGGGTTATTTAGGAGAACCAAAGCTTCAATGACAGGGATCCTTGTAAGGAGTCTCAGTAGAATGAATGAGACTCCTTGAAGATGAGAGAAAAGGGCTGTTAAAAAAAGAGCAGAGGCAGATGTGTTTTGATGATGGTGACAGAAATCAGGATACATGGAAATTCCTGGAGCTAAACATAGTAGACAATATTTTCCTCAGCCTACAGGAAGAATCCAGACCTGCCAGCAGGAGAAACCTGGGACTAAATGCCTCATTACATGCTGAGTTTCTGCTGCCTCTAAACAACACTGCTGCCACAAGGAAAGTATTGCAGGTGCTAATGGTAGCTGACAGACAGGCATATGAGCTATGGATGACAGCATGAAAGCGATACACCAATATTAGATTTTATGTATTTGATGACTATAGTGGGCCTTAAAGGGAAGGCCTTCATCTGTAGAAGGTGTAGTCAAAAGTCAGGACAAGTAGAAAGATACTAATTCTCTAACTCATGTTTAAAATGGTTCGTGAGGAAAAGACCTATGTACACATGTGTGCTTGTATGCATATAACATAAGCATATATATATATCATTTTATATATATACATATATAAAATGATAGGTACATCTTGTATGCAAATTCTTTATGTCTAAGATGTGTAAATCTAAAATACATGTATACATGTTTGTTGTGAGTGTAGAACAACGTGCTAACAGTTTATGAATCTGAGTAAACCAGATAATAGTAGTTTCTATTGTTGTTCCTACAATATTTATGAAAGTTTGAAATAAAAAAAAATTGGAACAGAGAGATAATTTTAAACTCTTGGGAAAATAGAAAAAGAGACATTAGAAATTTTATTTATTTACATCCCAAATGTTGCCCCCATCCCTCCTCACAGAGTTCCTCCCCGTACCCCCTCCATTTCACCTCTGAGATTACACCCCCTATCCTCCCACCCTGGTGCACCATGTCTCTGAAGGATTAGGCACACCCTAACCCATTGAGGCCAAATATGGCAACCTTAAATTCTAAGCACGTTGGGGGCCTTGGACCAGCCTTTGTATACTCTTTGGTTGGTGGCTCAGTTTCTGAGAGCTTCTAGATGTCTAGGTTAGTTGATACTGTTGGTCTTCATGTAGGCTTGCCTCCTCTTTAGCTCCTCCTTCAATCCTTCCTCTAATACTTCCACCTGGCTCCCCATTCTCTGTCCAATATCTTTCTGTGGGTATTTTCATCTGTCTTGGTAGAGACACTCAGAGGGCTTCTATATTAATCTCCTGTCTGCAAATATAATATAACATCATTAATAGTGTGAGGGATTGATGCCTGCCCATGGGATAGCTCTCAAAATTGGCTTGTCAGTGGTTGGACATTCCTTCAGTCTTTGTTCAATCTTTGTCTCTGTATTTCTTTTAGACAGAATTAATTTTGGGTCAAAAGATTTGTAGGTGGGTTTGTGTCCTCATCCCTTTACTGGGGGTCTTGTCTGCCTACTGAATGTGGTCTCTTGAGATTCTATACTCCAACTTAGCATTTCTGCTAACATCACCTGCATTGACTTTGGATAGCTTCCTTCATCCTGAATCTCTGGGACTTCTTAGAGAATCACCCCGTCCTGACACCTGTCAGCTTCATATTTCCATTCATTATACTGACTTTCTGGGACTCTTTCCTGTCTCTCCCCATGCCTGATCCTGCCTCCATATTCTCATAGCCTTTCCATCCAGGTTCACCCCCTTTTCCTCTGTCTCCCACGACTATTTTGCTCCCCGTTCTAAGTGAGATTCAATCATTCTCACTTGGGCTTTCCTTCTTATTTAATTTCTTTGGATATGTGGGGGTGCATCATGGGTATTCTGGACCTTATGGCTCATATCCACTTATAAGTGAGTCCATACCATGCATGTCCTTTTGAGTCCAGGTTACTTCACTTTGGATATTTTCTAGTTCCATTCATTTTCTTGCAAAATTCATTATATCCTTGTTTTAATCACTGAATAGAATTCCATTGTGCAAATGAATCACATTTCCTGGGACCATATCCAAGAATGTTGAACATGTCTTTAAGTGCTTCTCAGCCATTTGAGATTTCTCTGTTGAAAATTTACTGTTTAGTTCTGTACACCATTTTTGATTGGCCTACTTGGTTTTCTGGAGTCTAACTTACTGAGTTCTTTATGAATATTAGCCTTCTATCAGATGAAGGGTTAGTGAAGATTTTTTTCTCAATTTGTAGGCTGACATTTTGTCCTATTGACAGTGTTATTTTCCTTACAGAACCATTTCAGCTTCATGAGGTCCATATATTAATTCTTGACCTTAGTAACTGAGCAATTGGTGTTCTGTTTAGAAAATTTTTACCTGTGCAAGTGGACTCAAATGTTTTGACTTTCTCTTGTATTAGATTCAGTGTGAGATCTTGAAATTTTAAAGTCAACAGTAAATCCTAAGTCAGAAGAACTTACATCCATATCACACATGGAAGTCACAAAACCAGAACAGATTTAGCTGGTAGACTCCACATGCCTCTTTCTGTGGATGTGAGGGGTGGTTATCACATGTTGGTTGAAAGTTGTAAGGATATTAATTTTCAGATATGAAGAGAAGTGATCATTTCTTGATGGATAGTCATGTTGATTCATCTAAGAGTTTGTCAAAAATTCACAACACACCTCATTCACAATAATGAATCCCTAAGAACTTTCTAAAACCACTTGTCAGAAGGTACTTTTACCCCTTGCATCAGGCAATACACCATACATACATCTCCAAATACACCAACTTTTGAAGGCTTCCTGGCTGGTATTATACATGCATGCTACCCTGTCTGGACTCAGGTTGGCCCCAGGCAAGATTAGATGTGTAAGTGGGTATGAAGGATGTAAACTACCGGGAACCTAGGAAAGTTGCTAGATTTTGATCATTATTTTATCACCTTTAACACTGAACAAGGCATAAACTTAAACTTTCCTTGCTCATCTCATAGCAATCAACATGATATAAAATATCAGCTATATTTGTGCATGAAGTTATTAATGTAAGACTTCATGGACCAGAGCATAGGCATGTCCTTAAAATTTACACAAGATAAAAATAATATTATCTCATAGAAAATATCATGATATATATGGTTTAGAGCTTATAATTTCAAGAGCTTGCCTTTAAGAGTATGGTCATAAATGATATGCTCCCCTAGTCATAATTTTCTATTTTAATTTTAAAATTAAGAAATTTTGTTCATGTAAACACTATCTTAGTTCCATGCTTAATGACTATCTCTACAGTCTCAAATCATAGTATATTTTTCATATGATATGCTTGTCTATACCAGTAGCTCCATCTCTTCATTATGCATTAAAGTATTTTACAAATTGAGGCAATTACGCTCAATGATATTTACTCAGAATTGACATAGCATCCACAAAAGGGAATTTAAAGCTTATTAAAAATAAAATAATTTTTAAAAAAATGGCTGCCCTTGGCCATAGGTGGCTTTGTTTATATGGGTTAAATGCCTTGGTACATTGAAACTCTTAGTTCAAGGCAGGAAGTTGTCATGTGACTTTTTCAAATGGATCTTTGAACCTGACTTTCTGAACACTCTGTGTTCTATAGGTCATATGGACCTGTTTCTGTCCAGTTTGCCACTGTGCAATCTCATTTATCACAACCATGTTAAGAGCAACAGTTTCTAGAGCCAGGTTTTACCTTGTCATTATTTAAATGATTTTCCTTGTAACTCAATCTGTATAAATCAATGTGATACTTCAGTTGCAATCACATTCACTTCTGACTCACAGCTGTGACCAGGTTGCTATGATTTGAATAGAAATAACCCTATAGGCTCATATATTTGTATGATTGGTCACTAAAGGGTGGCACAAATTGACAGAGATTGGGAGGTATCACATGTTGTAGTAATTGTGGTCTTGTTGGAGGAAGTGTGTCACTCAAGGGGGGATTTGGGGTTTCAAATGCTCAAGCGAAGCCAAGTGTCTCTCTCGTCTTCCCACTGCCTGTTATCTGAATGAAGGTAGAACTCAGTTTCTCTAGCACCGTATCTTCCTGTATACTCCCATGCTTCCCAGCATGCTGATAATGGACTGAAACTATATGCAAGTCCCAAATAAATGTTTTTCTTTATAGAGTTTCCACAGCTAGTGTGTCTTTTCACAGCAGTAGAATATAGACTAAGAAACAGGACATATTCCTCTGCTTTGAGCACAGAAGTTTGGTTCTGCTAGGTAGAGTTTCTGAATAGACATGACTATATCATACCCATTGCCTTTGGGCTTATGTGGGGGAGCAACACATCATAGTAGGTGCCTCCTATGGTTAAAGGTGCTTACTTCATTTCATCTCAGAAGCATAGAAAGAGAAAAGAAAGGGCCAAGGATCCCACTGTTTATAGCTTTGCCAATTATTTAAATTCTTTTCACAGGAACCCACAACTACAAGGTTCTACCATGTTTCAGCAACATCACAGCCTGGTGACAAAGCCTTTAACACATGGCCTTTGGTATGCTTAAAGATATAAACCATAGGTAGTAATTATGACCTGCTCGTCTTTGTTGGAACATTTGTTCTGAGAAGATATCTTCCTCTGATACACCCTCTTTTTCCAAACTGAACTAACATGGGGCAGGCATTTCTCTGTGTCTCAGACATGACAACCCCATCCATCCATATTCTATTTGTCCAGTGTCTATTCACAGAAACCAAGTATGAACATTCAGCACTTTATTCTCTAAGAGCTCAGACTGTCAGTTATCAGCCAAACAACTTCTTTCAGAAACCCATTTATAAAGGTGAAAAAGGAAAACAAACAAACACACAAAATATCAACAGTAGAAAGAGGAACATCAACTTTTAATCAACTTTTAGTTGGTTTGTTCACAAGTCTTCTCAACTCTGTTACTAAATAAAAGAAAAATAAAACATTTCCTATTTTGTCTCATACAACTCATTTCCTCGTTATTTCATGAGATTAATTTGTATTTGGGGATCAAAGTAAGCAAAATCAATGCTTTAGTTTAAAGCATGTTTACCTTCAGTTTCCTCATCTCATCATTGCAAATCCCTTTTCTGATTCAGTCATTCTGCATGAGTCTGTGTGCATATCTCAAAGACAATGACCTTTTATTCCATTAAAATAATTCACTTTTTGAATCACTTTTAAGAACACAGTTTAGTGGCACTAAGTATACTAATATTATTGTGAACACCCATATCTAGAGTTTTACTTCTTCCCAGACGAAACTCTATGTCTTTAAACAATAGCTCCCACCCATTCTTCCTCTATCAGTTCCTACAAGTGATTATCATTTCCACTTTTTTTTTCTGTGAACTTGAGTACCTTGTATAAATAGGACTGTGTAATTTACATCTTCTTTTGTGAGCTCTTTCACTTAGCATAACTTCAAGTTTTGTCTACATTGAAGCATATATTAGAAGAATTCATTCCTTTTTTATTTTTTGTTTTGTTTTGGTTTGTTTGTTTGTTTGTTTGTTTTTGAGACAGGGTTTCTCTGTATAGTCCTGGCTGTCCTGGAACTCACTTTGTAGACCAGACTGGCCTCAAACTCAGGAGAATCTATTTTTTTGAACTCAGAGGAATAGGTATAAAGTTATCAATCCACTCATACATTATGGAACACTGGAGACAACTCCACATGTTATAAATGATGCTGGTATGAACATTCTACCCAGATATCTCCCTCTGATATAAGGTTCTTTGTATATACCCCAATGTGAAATTACTAAAGCATAGACAGTTGAATGCTTAGTTGTCTAAGGAACCATGTCACAGAAAATCTCTACCCACCCAGAAAGGACCCTGGAAAAAAAACCACCCCTTAGTAAAGGAGGTTTATATAGAGCTACACTAGAAAAGAGGAGATGAAATGAGCCTTTTTATTTATGACAACAAATGACTCTTACTAAGGACACATTATCTGCATACATGTTAGCCCATCCTTGCCATGTAACCTTACCCTTCCACAGTCTAGGACATTTCCCTTCTCTAGAAACACAAGCCTTTGTTTACCCTCTGTTAAACCCTGTATAAAGATCAGCTTTTCCTTTGTTCAGGTTTCATGCTCTATGAGTGTTCATCTCCCTAAGTTGACACACATAATAAAATCTGTAAGTTAGCTGTTATGTGTTGATTGTCACTTTATTTTATATTATTTTTGGATTAAAATCATCAAAACTTCATAAGGAAGAACAAATTCAAATCTTCTCTAAGTGCCTCTGGTTAGGATTACATCATCACTCAAGTGACTCTATGAAACAGATTATGGCATAAATGCTAGCTTTATTAAAGCACAGCCTTTAGGGGGATTCTTTTCTCCCTTTTTAGTCTAGATTCCTTCATGTTTTCCTCTTTTCATTTCCTGATCGCACATGCCTCTTGTGAGGAAAAAAGTACATATATTCCTACATAAAAAACACTATAAATTCTCCATGCATAGTTAATCTCCAATGAGTATGGCCCTGGCTTGCCTCTGCCTAAACACAGTGCAGCCCCTTCATATACAGTGCTACTTGGTACTGTCTCTCCCCTAGAGACTCTATCAGTAACCTCTTGTGGCTACTCTATGTGAATGAAAGTACTTGGTGCTTGTTGTTTTATTTAAATGAATTTTGAGACTTGTGATATGGATAAATTATGATTTATACATAAAATTGTCCCTGGTATGATTGCTGTAGTATCTTCTATTCAGAGTATGTGCTGTACTGTTCTCTCTCTCTCTCTCTCTCTCTCTCTCTCTCTCTCTCTCTCTCTCTCTTTCTCTCTCTCTGTATGTGTGTGTGTGTGTGTGTGTGTGTGTGTGTGTGTGTGTGTGTGTATGTGTTATGAGTACTGGAAATTGAACATAGCTTTCATGTATTCTACCACTGAGCTGCATCTCATGTTCTTGGTTTTGGGGGTGCAGAATCTCAGACTCAGTTGACTTCAAACTTAAGATCCTTTTGCTTCTCCCTTGTGAGTACTAGAACTACATGTGTGAGCCACTATGCTTAGTTTCCATTGCAGTTTTTAATAGTTAATAACAAAATTTGCAAAGATACATCCTTTTTTTGCTTTTTTAAAAAAAATTGGATATTTTTTCATTTCTAAGAGGAAAACTCATAGCTCTGAGTGCCTGCAAAAAGAAACTAGAGAGAGCACACACTAGCAGCTAGACAACACACCTAAAAGCTCTAGAACGAAAGGAAGCAAATTCACCCAAGAAGAGGAGTAGACAGCAGGAAATAATCAAACTCAGGGGCGAAATCAACCAAATGGAAACAAGAAGAACTATTCAAAGAATCAACCAAATGAGGAGCTGGTTCTTTGAGAAAATCAACAAGATAGATAAACCCTTAGCAAGACTCACTAGAGGGTACAGGGAAAGCATCCTAATTAACAAAATCAGAAATGAAAAGGGAGCATAACAACAGATCCTGAAGAAATCCAAAACACCATCAGATCCTTCTACAAAAGGCTATGCTCAACAAAACTGGAAAACCTGGATGAAATGGAGAAGTTTCTAGACAGATACCAGGTACCAAAGTTAAATCAAGATCAGGTTAATGATCTAAACAGTCCTATATCCCCTAAAGAAATAGAAGCAGTCATTAATAGTCTCCCAACCAAAAAAAGCTCAGGACCAGATGAATTTAGTGAAGAGTTCTATCAGACCTTAAAAGAAAATCTAATCCCAGTTCTTCACAAACTATTCCACAAAATAGAAGCAAAAGGTACTCTACCCAACTCATTCTATGAAGCCACAATTACTCTGATACCTAAACCACAAAAAGACCCAACAAAAATAGAGAACTTCAGACCAATTTCCCTTATAAATATCGATGCAAAAATATTCAATAAAGTTCACGCTAACCTAATCCAAGAACACATCAAAACAATCATCCATCCTGACCATGTAGGTTTTATCCCAGGGATGCAGGGATGGTTCAATATACGGAAATCCATCAAAGTAATCCAGTATATAAACAAACTCAAAGACAAAAACCACATGATCATCTCATTAGATGCGGAGAAAGCATTTGACAAAATCCAACACCCATTCATGATAAAAGTCTTGGAAAGATCAGGAATTCAAGGCCCATACCTAAACATGATAAAAGCAATCTACAGCAAACCAGTAGCCAACATCAAAGTAAATGGAGAGAAGCTGGAAGCAATTCCACTAAAATCAGAGACTAGACAAGGCTGCCCAGTTTCTCCCTACCTATTCAACATTGTACTTGAAGTCCTAGACAGAGCAATTCGACAACAAAAGGAGATCAAGGGGATACAAATTGGAAAGGAAGAAGTCAAAATATCACTTTTTGCAGATCATATGATAGTATATGTAAGTGACCCTAAAAATTCCACCAGAGAACTCCTAAACCTGATAAACAGCTTTGGTGAAGTAGCTGGATATAAAATTAACCCAAACAAGTCAATGGCCTTTCTCTACACAAAGAATAAACAGGCTGAGAAGAAATTAGGGAAACAACACCCTTCTCAATAGTCACAAATAGTATAAAATACCTTGGCGTGAATCTAACTAAGGAAGTGAAAGATCTGTATGATAAGAACTTCATGTCTCTGAAGAAAGAAATTAAAGAAGAAAGATCTCAGAAAATGGAAAGATCTCCCATGCTCATGGATTGGCAGGATCAATATAGTAAAATTGGCTATCTTGTCAAAAACGATCTACAGATTCAATGCAATCCCCATCAAAATTCCAACTCAATTCTTCAACGAATTAGAAAGGGCAATCTACAAATTCATCTGGAATAACAAAAAACCTAGGATAGCAAAAACTCTTTTCAAGGATAAAAGAACCTCTGGTGGAATCACCATGCCTGACCTAAAGCTGTACTACAGAGCAATTGTGATAAAAACTGCATGGTACTGGTATAGCGACAGACCAATGGAATAGAATTGAAGACCCAGAAATGAACCCACACACCTATGGTCACTTGATCTTTGACAAGGGAGCAAAAATCACCCAGTGGAAAAAAGACAGCATTTTCAACATATGGTGCTGGCACAACTGGTGGTTATCATGTAGAAGAATGCGAATTGATCCTTTCCTAACTCCTTGTACTAAGGTCAATAATAAGTGGATTAAGGAACTCCACATAAAACCAGAGGCACTGAAACTTATAGAGAAGAAAGTAGGGAAAAGCCTTGAAGATATGGGTACAGGGGAAAAATTCCTGAATAGAACAGCAATGGCTTGTGCTGTAAGATCGAGAATAGACAAATGGGACCTGATAAAATTGCAAAGCTTCTGCAAGGCAAAAGACACTATCAATAAGACAAAAAGGCCACCAACAGATTGTGAAAGGATCTTTACCTATCCTAAATCAGATAGCGGGCTGATATCCAATATATACATAAAGAACTCAAGAAGGTGGACTCCAGAAAATCAAATAACCCCATTAAAAAATGGGGCTCCCAGCTAAACAAAGAATTCTCACCTGAGGAATACCGAACGGCTGAGAAACAACTAAAAAATGTTCAACATCCTTAATCATCAGGGAAATGCAAGTCAAAACAACCCTGAGATTCCACCTCACACCAGTCAGAATGGGTAAGATCAAAAATTCAAGTGACAGCAGATGCTGGAGAGGATGTGGAGAAAGAGGAACACTCCTCCATTGTTGGTGGGATTGCAAGCTTGTACAACCACTCTGGAAATCAGTCTGGCAGTTCCTCTGAAAATTGGACATAGTACTACCGGAGGATCCCGCAATACCTCTCCTGGGCATATATCCAGAAGATGCCCCAACTGGTAAGAAGGACACATGCTCCACTATGTTCATAGCAGCCTTATTTATAATAGCCAGAATCTAGAAAGAACCCAGATGCCCGTAAACAGAGGAATGGATACAGAAAATGTGGTACATTTACACAATGGAGTACTACTCAGCTATTAAAAAGAATGAATGTATGAAATTCCTTGGCAAATGGATGGACCTGGAGGGCATCATCCTGAGTGAGGTAACCCAATCACAAAAGAACTCACACAATATGTACTCACTGATAAGTGGATATTAGCCCAGAAACTTAGAATACCCAAGATATAAGATACAATTTACTAAACACATGAAACTCATTTACATTTCAAATGCTATCTCAAAAGTCCCCTATACCCTTCCCCTTCCCTGCTCCCCAACCCACCCACTCCTGTTTCCTGGCCCTGGCTTTTCCCTGTACTGGCATACATAGTTTGCTAGAGTAAGGGTCCTCTCTTTCCCATGATGGCCAAATAGGCCATCTTCTGCTACATATGCAGCTAGAGATATGAGTTCTGGGGCTACTGGTTAGTTCATATTGTTGTTCCATCTATAGGGTTGCAGACCCCTTCAGCTCTTGGGTACTTTCTCTAACTCCTCCATTGGGGGCCCTGTAGAAAAATATTTCTATTATCGGAGAGTTGTATTTCTGTGGTACAGACTCATAAGATTGGAATTACTGAATAATGTTTACTTTCTAACTTGTAAAAACTACAGCTAACACCACCTTCTTCACAATTCCACCAACTCTAGATGAGAATTCTTCTCACTCCTTTTCTTCTAAGAAGAAAATTAACCACCACACAAACAGAAAATATGTTTAATGAAACAGTGTTGGCATGTTCTAGAAATATACTAAGAAAAACCACATAACTTTTTGTCAAAATGGTTTTTCCCATAGTAATAGAGAGGGGCATATTTTAACACATCAGTGTTAGCTCCTAGCACCTTGCAAAAGCTGATGGATTCCTCCTTACTTCCCCAAGAATGAATGAAATTCACAGATGTGTGATTTCATTTTGCTGCCTAGCACAGCCTCTGGGGAAATTACACATTATGGTGTAGTATCAGTCTGGAAGAGGGGTTAACAGCAGCTGTAAACATCCAAGCCAGCTACCAGTGCCGACTGATGCAAGGAAACCTATCTAGGAGCAGGAGGTATATGGCTGAAGATTTGGCCTTAGCTCTATTAACTTCAGCAAATATATTTCCTGGGGGGTGGGGGGAACCCTGTAAATCCAGTGGCCCATTCACTTGGTAAATAATTTTTGAAGTTTCATGAGAATAGGTACATTTTGAAGTTGGAGAACATGAGGACCGTGTTTCAAGGTAGATTTCCTTATTATTTACAGCAGATATTCCAACATATTGATGACCTTCTCATTGAACTGTGCAGCCTGAATCTCCCAATGCAGGATGGTCCCATACTTTCCATGCATGACCAAAACTGTGTGCCCTGCTGCTTGAGGGCTACCCTTTACTCAATGCCCCTCCCCCCAGCGTGTCAGTGCAAGGTTGTTGCAGCTCTCAGATAGATGCACTAGGGTCACACTTGTATGTAAAATCAGGATTGCCACCCTCCATTGATAGGAAGACACTAGCCCTGAGAATCTTCATATTCTTAGTGGAGTGCAACAGGGGAGCCCATGAAGGTCTAATCTAGTGTCAAGTTGTCTTGGGGAGGTCACAGGAACAGAAGTTTGCTCTAGATGCTATCAGAAGCAAATATTTAGTTTTGAGAATTAAGTTTGCCTTCTAGACAATAATTTGGATAGATTTGGAGACATTGGACATTGCCTCTACTGAGAGGAGAGCAGACATATTGTTCACGTTCAAGTTGCTTCTACAGGCTTCTTTTTTCACATTTCCATGTTCCCAGAGCAACTGGTTGGGGCTTTCTGCAGTCCAATATCATCTTTCTGAGATGCTAATGAGCTATCTTTTTATAGTACAATTTAAATATGAAGAGTAAAAGTAAATGTATTTAAAATAATGAAGAAACAAACTTATTCCTGCTCTGCATGATGTTGAGCATTCTCTAATAGGTGGGTCTTGTATTTAGCATCCTATCTGTATTTATTTATATCATGTGCATTCTTTTTATATCGATAAACTCGATACATAATTTCTCTATTCTCACACTTACAACCTTCTCATTTCATGTGCTGGGCTCTCCACAACTCATTACTTTGCATCTGGACTATCAAGCTTCACACCACTCCCTTAAACACCAGTTTCAAAACAAAACAAAACAAAACAAAACAAAACAAAACAAAACAAAAAACAATTTATACAGAAAACAAACTTATTTAGACACAGAGATCAACTGTTTGCCAATACTTGCTAACTATCCTGTGGAGGAAATGACATCACCTAATGTGTGACTGTGCCAGGTTTTGCCCTTTCCCTGGCAACTGTGTGAAGGCCCTGACTATGAATAAGCTTGAGAGGTACAAGTACCCAAACATGATGCTCTTAGATGAATCTTTACCCAAAGCAGTCTTTGTCATCATAGCCAGTGGGAACTGTTTCCAATTTTATCTGATTACAATATTTAGTGGCATAAAAGTGAGGTATCATCCTAACGTTATGTGTATGATATGATATATGTGGATAAAGCATGCATGTATTCTTCTTTGGAAACCAGACAACTAGGTATCTCTTTTGAAGTATTAAGAAAATTTATAGTCATAAATTGATATTAACCAGACATTCATTTCTCTGTCTAATATTTTCAGAGAAAATGAGCTCGTACCAGTCACGCTAAAAGTAAAATCGATGATTTTGAAATGTTAAATTCAAAATTTACTTTATAATCAATGATGCTAGAGAAAAACCATTTCCTTAGTTACTTTTGAATCTATTTTTATAACCATCTCTTACTGACATTTCAACAGAAATGACCCAACTTAAAATAAGACTGAAAGCAGTATTTTCAATATTGGTTTGGGACAGGTCTATAGGAATGCTAGAACACATGCTTCAAACTCTCTCCCAAGATGAGAATTATTTCAAACATTCTCTGACTATGATTCACATTCTTATTTGTTCAGATGTTGAAGGAGATGCCAGATTTTAAGAGTAACAATTTCAGGCTTGCTTGATGGAATTCTAGGGTCTGCCTGTGTTGGGATCACTGCTCAGGAACTTAAACTTTGCTTTCCAAAAAATAAAGAGAAGTCTAGCTTTGATGGATTCCATGTCCAAACTTACAACTGGCCTGGTGCCCAGAGTTGTATTTGGCTTGTACATGTGGATAAAGAGCCAAGTATGTAATGTGTAGGAGCCTGGTTCATATATAAGTAACACAGAGTACCCCTCAGAAAAAGGATATACTGTAAATTGGAGCTTATTTTGCTGGTCTATGTAGAGGTAGGTGGCAGATTTGGAGAGCACCAAAGATGCCCTAAAGGTGAGATGCTGGCTGCTCAAAAGATGTCATGCTGTGACACAGCTTCATTCTGTCACTACTCTGAGTCAATTGCAAATACCTATTGTAGTAATGCATACAGAAAAGAGACTTAGTATTCTCTCTTGATTTGTGTTTAGGTTGAAGTAAGCACATTATACAACATGTGACTTATTATGATTAGCCAATTTACTGACTGTAGGAAGTTGATGACAGCATCACATGATCCATGAAATAGGAAGACTCACACTTAGATTTCATAAATCAGGGTTTGCTCAACTCATGCCCCCAATAAGCAGGGTGCTGCATAGCACAATATTCTGTTTTTGTGCTGGGGAGTTGGGAGAAACTCAAGGCAGAGGAGTACCTTTCTTTCAAAACCAGAGAAGATGTTTCTTTCACAGTCTTTCTGTCTGGGCTGCATGCAGGGTACATGATTTCAGATACCCCTTACCCCTTCCTTTAATCAAAGATAGAAACTGTGTCTTTGCTCTGTTAAGGCACAATGCACAGTAACTCATTCTCTGCAGACCGGTCTGAATCCAGGGTCTTCTGAGAAGGTACCCTTATATGTTAGCTCAGCAAGTGAAATTATCAATTTTGCTATTTAAGAGAACCACAGAAGTCAGACCATCAGTTCTTTCTTACTGTACCTGCCCCATGCTCCAGTGAATACTCAAACAATATCCCTCAGCTCAGGGGAACATGTTAGAGTCAAACCTCCTGACATGCCTCCAATACATCTATGTGATGTCATGGTAACATGGCAGGCATATTCAGGTTGTTGTTTTCCAGAAACAAGAGTGAGTCTCTTGTCTTCACTGTGTCTATACCTACCTGTTCATGTGTACCTGTGAAGATTCTAGGAGAGCAGTAGCTGCTGGAAGTTCTGTTCTTTGGGGGCGTGTGAGAATCTATAGTCAGGCTTAGCAGTTGTTATTTCTTTGGAATTTTGAGGATCATTAAAAAAAGAAGATCTTTTAAGATTTTTGTTTTGTTGTTCTGTTTTGCTTTAAAGAAACCCTGTTGAGTGTGTGAAGAGTTACAAATTCACAGATTTGGGACCTGGGTGGTCATTTTAACTTGTTATTTACTCAAGTCACACCCTAAGATTAAAATTTGATTTTTAAAAATTTGTGCTTTTTATTGACCTTATTAATGATGACTTAAGACAGTTTAAGATCTCAAGATTACCCACCTGAGCATATGAACCTTTTAATTCTACCAATTCCCCTCAGGTTGATGACTGAACTTATATTTTGTGCATTGATTCTAAGATATGATTTATCTTAATTTTCCTTACTACTCTTCTATATGATGTTTTTAATTATAGTGACATTATAATTTTGATACCTACCTCACCTTAAATCTCTCAAAACAGATCATAAATGTGAAGAGGTTTTAGGTCAACACTTCTATGTGCTGGGTTTTGGGAGAGAAGAATGAGTTCTCTAGAGTAAGGTTTTGTCAGATGGCTCTAAAAAAAATCTTATAAGAGAATGTCACCATCAGAAACTCACTGAAACAGGAACGTGAGCCAGCATGACAGTAACAACTTCTGTGTGTGTGTGTGTGTGTGTGTGTGTGTGTGTTGGGGGGGGGGGATGGAACGGGGGGGGGGGGGGAGGGGTGAAGAAGCTCTCTCTCATGCAAGTTAGTCTTAGTGTCCTCATGCTGTCCTCAATGCCAGGCTTTAAAATAAGCGTGAGGATGCTGCCACCCAGTGGGCTTATGAATATAAACATCTTTCTCCAAGGCCAGTAATTTAGATTCTCATAACCTGAGGCTTTAAGTAAATGAATGTTTTAAAACCTATATAGAACATACGTATACCTTGCTGGGTCTACTGTGCCTTCAATACATGTTCCTTTAGACATTTCCAGTCAGTCAATGGCATAAACAAACTTCTTCACAGGTATTGAAATCACTGCTGCTTCCTTCTGAGCTTGTGGCAAATATGTTTTAAGATAGACTGGGAGAGCTAAAGTCTACAGACTTGATATTATTATTTTTATTATCAACATCGTTATTGAAATTAACTTATCTCATGCAAAACACCAGACAGCAGTTTTCCCTCCCTCTGCTCCAGAACTCCCTGATAATTTCTTTTCTTTAGAAACACTCCTACCATGTCACCTGCCGTTTCTCTGAAACATTTCTCATTATGGAGGGATGGTAAGATGCTAACGTAAACAAACATTGCTTCCTTCGTCTCCAAGGTTATCTGCCCATTTTCCAGTCACTTGGAATGGCCAGTTCTCTTCAGAGGAACAGTGAACTTAATGGACATCAACTCATCTCCAAATCAGAGACCACCCAGCAACTAGTACTCTGGAAGCTTTCTCAGTTCTTTACTTTCTTAATTTTTTTTTTCCAAAAAATTTACGGGCATGAGTGTTTTCTCTTCATGTATGTCTGTGTGTCATCGTTATCATCAGAACTGGCTTTCTATTCTCTGAAGAGAGATCACGAATTTTGCTTAAACAATCCTTTTGAGTTCGTGAAGTGCCCTCCACACTGACCCATGATAAAAAGTCATTCAAAAAGGTACAGGGGTCAGATTTACCTTCTGACCTAAAATATTGTAATGCAATTGATACAATGATTTACCCAGAAAGCTGGTTATAGTACTAACGGAGCTATGACAGTAACACATTATGTCATTGAAGACAAAAAAAATAAATTTCAAGAATCATCAGAACTGGGGGAAGAGCTGCTGTGGTTAGTAAGTAGTTACCTACAGGAAAGAAGTCCTTCCTCAAATATTGCTTTCCTACTTCTCCTCATCTTTTTCCTCTAACACCCACTTCCTGTCCAACTCCTCCAACTCTTCTCACTCCTCCTTTTGCTTATCTTGCTTTTGGGATATGGATGGTTGTGTTATACTACCTAGTTTGTCGTTGAGGAGAAGGAGTTAAATCATTCTTTTTACTACAATAGCTGGGCTTTTATTTGGCTTCTTAGAGTCAATCTCCTATTCTCTTTGGCTGCATAAAAAGACATGTGACCCTTACAGGGTGGAAGGGTGGCAAGAAGCAAGTGGGCAGAGGAGCCACCATGGGTCCAAGCATACGAAGTTATGCTGACTTTAGAGCCTGATTGAAGCTGAAAAAGAACTAGTGGATATAGAACCTCTCCATAGATTAAACTGTGCATTACTGGAGAAGGGCAGCAAGTCACTCTCCCCAGGTGTTTCAGAGTCCCAAAATGAGGTACAGTTCTGGCCTTCCCTACCTGTCTGCAGCCATTGTTGTAAGTGTTGTATTCTATTGTTTCTCAATCTAATCTAGTGTTCACAGTGCCGGGGGGGGGGAGGGAGAGAGAGAGACAGAGAGACAGAGAGAGAGAGAGAGAGAGAGAGAGAGAGAGAGAGAGAGAGAGAGAGAGAGAGAGAGAGAGAGAGATGCTTTTGTGTGTAAATGTTTTTACTGCTTGGGAATCTGTCTCCAAATAAAATATAAAACCCTCAGGTCAAGTTAGAAACAGAATAAATTAAGTTCCAGTTGCAGTTGGAAATCAATGCCTAGGAGAAAATCTGTGAACACTTTCTACAATGTCACATTTGTTCATATGTAGAAGAGCATACATGTGGAAACAAGCACTAAACAGAATGCTTTCATGGATATGCTTGCATGACTGCTTTCTCTACTGTCTTGCATATAGGTGTGACAGACCATTTTATGATCTGGGATGATATAAGATGCCAGCTGAACTCAAGGTGAAAAGGGTCTAAGGAGTTGCAATCACAGAGATCAGTCTTTTTTTAATATTTTTTATTACATATTTTTCCCAATTACATTTCCAATGCTATCCCAAAAGTCCCCCATACACTCCCCCGACTTCCCTACCCACCCATTCCCATTTTTTTTGGCCCTGGCATTCCCCAGTACTGGGGCATGTAAAGTTTGCATGTCCAATGGGCCTCTCTTTCCAGTGATGGCTGACTAGGCCATCTTTTGATACATATGCAGCTAGAGTCAAGAGCTCCGGGATACTGGTTAGTTCATAATGTTGTTCCACCTATAGGGTTGCAGATCCCTTTAGCTCCTTGGGTACTTTCTCTAGCTCCTCCATTGGGAGCCCTGTGATCCATCCAATAGCTGACTGTAAGCATCCACTTCTGTGTTTGCTAGGCCCCGGCACAGTCTCACAAGAGACAGCTACATCTGGGTCCTTTCGATAAAATCCTGCTAGTGTATGCAATGGTGTCAGCGTTTGGAAGCTGATTATGGGCTGGATCCCTGGATATGGTAGTCTCTAGATGGTCCATCCTTTCGTCTCAGCTCCAAACTTTGTCTCTGTAACTCCTTCCATGGGTGTTTTGTTCCCAATTCTAAGGAGAGGCATAGTGTCCACACTTCAGTCTTCATTCTTCTTGAGTTTCATGTGTTTAGCAAATTGTATCTTATATCTTGGGTATCCTAGGTTTTGGGCTAATATCCACTTATCAGTGAGTACATATTGTGTGAGTTCCTTAGTGAATGTGTTACCTCACTCGGGATGATGCCCTCCAGGTCCATCCATTTGGCTAGGAATTTCATAAATTCATTCTTTTTAATAGCTGAGTAGTACTCCATTGTGTAAATGTACCACATTTTCTGTATCCATTCCTCTGTTGAGGGGCATCTGGGTTCTTTCCAGCTTCTGGCTATTATAAATAAGGCTGTTATGAACATAGTGGAGCATGTGTCCTTCTTACCGGTTGGGACATCTTCTGGATATATGCCCAGGAGAGGTATTGCTGGATCCTCCGGTAGTACTATGTCCAATTTTCTGAGGAACCGCCAGACTGATTTCCAGAGTGATTGTACAAGCCTGCAATCCCACCAACAATGGAGGAGTGTTCCTCTTTCTCCACATCCTCACCAGCATCTGCTGTCACCTGAATTTTTTATCTTAACCATTCTGACTGGAGTGAAGTGGAATCTCAGGGTTGTTCTGATTTGCATTTCCCTGATGATTAAGGATGTTGAACATTTTTTCAGGTGCTTCCCTGCCATTCGGTATTCCTCAGGTGAGAAATCTTTGTTCAGTTCTGAGCCCCATTTTTTAATGGGGTTATTTTATTTTCTGAAGTTCACCTTCTTGCGTTCTTTATACATGTTGGATATTAGTCCCCTATCTGATTTAGGATAGGTAAAGATCCTTTCCCAATCTGTTGGTGGTCTTTTTTTTCTCATTGACGGTGTCTTTTGCCTTGCAGAAGCTTTGGAGTTTCATGAGGTCCCATTTGTCAATTCTCAATCTTACAGCACAAGCCATTGCTGTTCTATTCAGGAATTTTTCCCCATGTGCCCATATCTTCAAGGCTTTTCCCCACTTTCTCCTCTATAAGTTTCACTGTCTCTGGTTTTATGTGAAGTTCCTTGATCCACTTAGATTTGACCTTAGTACAAGGAGATAGGTATGGATCGATTCGCATTCTTCTACATGATAACAACCAGTTGTGCCAGCACCATTTGTTGAAAATGCTGTCTTTCTTCCACTGGATGGTTTTAGCTCCCTTGTCGAAGATCAAGTGACCATAGGTGTGTGGGTTCATTTCTGGGTCTTCAATTCTATTCCATTGGTCTACTTGTCTGTCAGTATACCAGTACCATGCAGTTTTTATCACAATTGCTCTGTAATAAAGCTTTAGGTCAGGCATGGTGATTCCACCAGAGGTTCTTTTATCCTTGAGAAGACTTTTTGCTATCCTAGGTTTTTTGTTATTCCAGATGAATTTGCAGATTGCTCTTTCTAATTCGTTAAAGAATTGAGTTGGACTTTTGATGGGGATTGCATTGAATCTGTAGATTGCTTTTGGCAAGATAGCCGTTTTTACAATGTTGATCCTGCCAATCCATGAGCATGGGAGATCTTTCCATCTTCTGAGATCTTCTTTAATTTCTTTCTTCAGAGACTTGAAGTTTTTATCATACAGATCTTTCACTTCCTTAGTTAGAGTCATGCCGAGATATTTTATATTATTTGTGACTATTGAGAAGGGTGTTGTTTCCCTAATTTCTTTCTCAGCCTGTTTATTCTTTGTGTAGAGAAAGGCCATTGACTTGTTTGAGTTAATTTTATATCCAGCTACTTGACTGAAGCTGTTTATCAGGTTTAGGAGTTCTCAGGTGGAATTTTTAGGGTCACTTATATATACTATCATATCATCTGCAAAAAGTGATATTTTGACTTCCTCTTTTCCAATTTGTATCCCCTTGATCTCCTTTTGTTGTCGAATTGCTCTGGCTAATACTTCAAGTACTATGTTGAAAAGGTAGGGAGAAAGTGGTCAGCCTTGTCTTGTCCCTGATTTTAGTGGGATTGCTTCCAGCTTCTCTCCATTTACTTTGATGTTGGCTACTGGTTTGCTGTAGATTGCTTTTATCATGTTTAGGTATGGGCCTTGAATTCCTGATCTTTCCAAGACTTTTATCATGAATGGGTGTTGGATCTTGTCAAATGCTTTTTCTGCATCTAACGAGATGATCATGTGTTTTTTGTCTTTGAGTTTGTTTATATAGTGGATTACATTGATGGATTTTCGTATATTAAACCATCCCTGCATCCCTGGAATAAAACCTACTTGGTCAGGATGGATGATTGCTTTAATGTGTTCTTGGATTCGGTTAGCGAGAATTTTATTGAGGATTTTTGCATCGATATTCATAAGAGAAATTGGTCTGAAGTTCTCTATCTTTGTTGGATCTTTCTGTGGTTTAGGTATCAGAGTAATTGTGGCTTCATAAAATGAGTTGGGTAGAGTACCTTCTACTTCTATTTTGTGAAATAGTTTGTGCAGAACTGGAATTAGATCTTCTTTGAAGGTCTGATAGAACTCTGCACTAAACCCGTCTGGTCCTGGGCTTTTTTTGGCTGGGAGACTTTTAATAACTGCTTCTATTTCTTTAGGGGATATGTGACTGTTTAGATCATTAACCTGATCCTGATTTAAGTTTGGTACCTGGTATCTGTCCAGAAATTTGTCCATTTCGTTCAGGTTTTCCAGTTTTGTTGAGTATAGCCTTTTGTAGAAGTTTCTGATGGTGTTTTGGATTTCTTCAGGATCTGTTGTTATGTCTCCCTTTTCATTTCTGATTTTGTTAATTAGGATTTTGTCCCTGTGCCCTCTAGTGAGTCTAGCTAAGGGTTTATCCTTCAAAGGATAATAACAGAAAAAAAAAAAAAACAATACAAGGACAGAAATCACGCCCTAGAAAAAGCAAGAAAGTAATCCCTCAACGAACCAAAAAGAAGACAGCCACAAGAACAGAATGCCAACTCTAACAACAAAAATAATAGGAAGCAACAATTACTTTTCCTTAATATCTCTTAATATCAATGGACTTAATTCCCCAATAAAAAGACATAGACTAACAGACTGGCTACACAAACAGGCCCCAACATTCTGCTGCTTACAGGAAACCCATCTCAGGGAAAAAGACAGACACTACCTCAGAGTGAAAGGCTGGAAAACAATTTTCCAAGCAAATGGTCTGAAGAAACAAGCTGGAGTATCCATTCTGATATCGAATAAAATCAACTTCCCACCCAAAGTTATCAAAAAAGACAAGGAGGGACACTTCATACTCATCAAAGGTAAAATCCTCCAAGAGGAACTCTCAATTCTGAATATCTATGCCCCAAATGCAAGGGCAGCCACATTCATTAAAGACACCTTAGTAAAGCTCAAAGCACACATTGCACCTCACACAATAATTGTGGGAGACTTCAACACACCACTTTCATCAATAGACAGATAGTGGAAACAGAAACTAAACAGGAACACAGTGAAACTAACAGAAGTTACGAAACAAATGGACTTAACAGATATCTACAGAACATTTTATCCTAAAACAAAAGGATATACCTTCTTCTCAGCACCTCACGGGACCTTCTCTTCTCCAAAATTGACCATATAATTGGTCATAAAACAGGCCTCAACAGATACAAAAATATTGAAATTGTCCCATGCATCCTATCAGACCACCATGGACTAAGGCTGATCTTCAATAACAACATAAATAATGGAAAGCCAACTTTCACATGGAAACTGAATAACACTCTTCTCAATGATACCTTGGTCAAGGATGGAATAAAGAAAGAAATTAAAGACTTTTTAGAGTTTAATGAAAATGAAGCCACAACATACCCAAACCTGTGGGACACAATGAAAGCATTTCTAAGAGGGAAACTCATAGCTCTGAGTGCCTCCAAGAAGAAACTGGAGAGAGCACACACTAGCAGCTTGACAACACATCTAAAAGCTCTAGACAAAAAGGAAGAAAATTCACCCAAGAGGAGTAGATGGCAGGAAATAATCAAACTCAGGGGTGAAATCAACCAAGTGGAAACAAGACGAACTATTCAAAGAATTAACCAAATGAGGAGTTGGTTCTTTGAGAAAATCAACAAGAGATCAGTCTTGAAATAAAGAACAAAATACAGCTGACAGTTCCTGTGGCTGAGTCACAGGTAGAATCCACCAAAGGCTTCAAGGACATCCCTGAATATCCAGCACAGACTCTGATAGGACTCAGTGTTCAAACTGAGTATATCAGATCTATATTAGTATTGTGATAAGAGACAAATGTTGGAGGAAAGGTTAAGCTCTGAATCCCCGGGGATGAAAGAAAAAACTCAGCAACACTTGTAAACAGCATATAGACATCTTTTGGTTTACACAAAGGGTCAACATAGGACCTCAAAGGACACCATGCTTAAGATCCTGTGTAAAATAGTGGACCATTTGCATTATAATCTATACACATATGCTGGCTTACTTTTTTGTTATTTAAATTTTTTAAGATGTTCATTTATGAGTACCATACTTAAATAATTTCATCTCTTTCTTTCCCTTTCATCCCTTTATTCCCAAGTCCCCTCATATTTCCTCACAATTTAGTGACTGCTTTTTTAATTGTTGTTTTGTCATTGTCCTTGTCGTTGTCATTGTTGTTGTTGTTGTGTGTTGTATAAAACCTAGTGAATCCACTTAGTGTTACTTGTGTGTACATGTGTTTAGGATTAACCTCCAGCTTCTAGGGATTGAAAGATTGATCAAGGACTTGTCTCATTGTCTGCATATTTAAACACCCTCCCAAGTGATTCATAGCACCTAGTCCAACATATTCTTAGGGAAAAATCATAAAAAAAGGTCTTTAGACATTTAGCCAGATACACTATTTTGAAAATAGTTTTCCTTTAGAGGTATGTCTGATAGGGATGCCTGTATTTATTAGGTAGTAGTTGCTTTGTTTTGCTTTAATATAGTTTATGCTCATGTCATTCCTACAAAAGGTCCTATTTCTTTTTCTTTGACTAAAGTTAAATTTTTATGGAGTTTTCTTATTATTTTCTGCTATTATACCAGGACCAATATGTCCTTTTAATACAGTTTTAACTAAACATCCAGTTTTAACTAAATTTTATTCTCTTATGTAATCAATGCTTTCTCCCTCTCTGCCTTGAGAAGTAGAGAGAGTGAAAACAAACAATGCCCACTAGATGGGCCCAGGATCTCTGTGGTTTCTCTATGGCACTGGAGACAGGAACAGGGTGTTTTGTGAGAAAGGTATTGAGAAGGACAGTGGGGTTTACCTTCCTACAAGTTCTCTAGCACTAATGGGCTTTGATTATCAAGAAAAAGGAAAATGCTCCGAGGTCTGGTGGTACACAGGGCTATATTTCCATCTGCTTCAAAGGCTGAGGAAAGAAGATTTCCCATTTGAGGTTCACTGAGCCTACCGAAAAAGTTCATATCAGTCTAACTAACAATGGAAAATAAATAATACTTAAATAACATTCTGAAGCTATAGCTTCCTTGTTAGAACATATAAGGGGCCCTATGTTCAATTTGCGTTACTGCCAAAAGTAAATTAAATTAAAATTGACAGTAAATAGAAGATGAGAAGGAGGAGGAAATATTATGGAACAGTCAATTTTCAACTTCATGTTCTCTAGAAAACTCTCAGTTTCTGCTCTAGATAGATGTGGTGCTGTGACAGTGACAAAGAGAGAAGTTATTTTAGGATACAGTATGAAAATGAATATTTAAATTTTTATCATGCAATTCTATTGTTAAAAATGATAGATATTTATAAGATAAATGTTGCTGTCCCTTGTGCACATTTCAGATTAGAAAAAAAAATCTCCCAAAAGAGAGTTTGGTCTCTAAAAATCATCCACTAAAACCAAATTGGAAGGGACTAAAGAGAGTGCTCAGTGATTAGGCACACTAGCTATTCTTCCAGAGGTCAGGTGTTCATTCCCAATACTTTCATGGAAGCTCACAGCTTTCTGTAACTCCAGTTCTGGGAGACCCAACACTCTCACTCAGTCTCTGCAGGTACTGTACATAGTAGTGTACAAATATACATGCAGACAAAAACACCCAAAGAAATATGAAAATAAAACCAAATATTTTTATTAAGTGAAAGGTTAAACCTTATCAGATAAGGATCTTTGTGTAGTTGGCAGGTTGGAATGAAAATTATAAAGATTAAAATGGTGTTTCACAAATAGCATTCTATTTCTATGAGAGTCCTGTTTTACATGCATGCCTTTGAAAATAAATACCAAAGATCAATGTAAAATACACCCTCAAATGTACATATCCATAATGTTAAAATTATAATTTTCAAATTTAAAAAATTATTTCCTCCTGATTTCTCCAACGAAAATGTTTCAATTGGTAAAAGGTTTCATACCATTAACAAGTCGAATGTTTAAAATGTCCTCATAGAGTCCTCATTTCTTATCCCTGTATATGTTAAGATACACATAAGCTATAAAGTTGTACATGTTCACATGATATATGAATATGTATATTAGCATGTGAGCATATTTATAACTTTTATCTTCAGGAATAAATGATCACAACTCTCAAGTTGCAGATCAGAAGTACAGTTTCTAAGATCAGGACCTGCATGTCTGTCTTTTGCCTATATTGGAGCCATAGGTATATGAACTGCCTCTGTTTACTTAAACTCTGACACAGTATCCCACAAGGCTGTGTTCCTTTCCATCAGAGGTTTTCTCCAATATTTTGTTTGCTTTCCAGAAAATAACCAGACACTGAGTTTAAGACTCATCCTTAGGACCCTGATATAGCTGTCTCGTGTGAGGCTATGCCAGTGCCTGGAAAATACAGAAGTCGATGCTCACAGTCATCTATTGGATGGAGCGCAGGGTCCCCAATGAAGGAGTTAGAGAAAGTACCTAAGGAACTGAAGGGGTCTGCAACACTATAGGTGAAACAACAATATGAGCTAACCAGTACCCCCAAATCTCCCTGGGACTAAACCATCAATCAAAGAAAACACATGGTGAGACTCATGGCTCTAGCTGCATATGTAGCAGAAGATGGTCTAGTCGGCCATCATTGGGAAGAGAGGCCCCTTGGTCTTGCAAACTTTATATGCCCCAGTACAGGGGAACGTGAGGGCCAAGAAGTGGGAGTGGATGGGTAGGGGAGCAGGGCGGGGGGGGGGAGGGTATGAGGGACTTTGAGGAAAGCATTTAAAATGTAAATGAAGAAAATAATAGTAAAAAAGACTCATCCTTAGGGAGTTTGTATTCACTAAAATAGAGTAGAAGGTACAACTGTGACTTTTGAGTACAGATGTGGATTGGTTTCTGGTCATTTCTGTGTTTCTTTAGGTCAGGTTCCTTGGGTGCAGCTGATGTGGTTACTGATTCTGCACACAAGTAGTTGATTTCAGAAAAGCCCCAATGAGAATATAAGGTGGGGTAACAAGAATGCAGGATAGATGTGTGGAAAAAAGATGAACAGAGGAATTGGGTAGAATTGCAGGAACAACTTTATGGTTAAGAAGCTGAGCAACATCCTCAGTCCTCAGGCCATCCCCATTAATCTTGTTAATAAAGGACCTTCCCACTTCTGTACCCAAAGACAGAGCTACTGGGCACTTCTTGTGATATGGACTCAGTCTCTGGAGTTCAGTTAGCTGATGGCAAATCAAATTTTGCAGGGAGTTGTGGGTAATTTATCAGAGCAAAGAAATGGGGAGGCCCACAGGTTATTAGAGACATTCCAGGAGACAGTGGGACTTGGGCACATTTGATCACTTACATTATAAACTGGAGAAATAAAACTCTACTATATCACTTCTACTGTCAGACTGTCCTCATGACATCTCCATGGAGACCACACAGTTATAGTGAGGAATAGTGAGCAGATACCACCAGCCTACCTCATGCCTTATTACAAAGTTGAAACATTAAAATTTATGTTTAGTTCCTAAATTTTCTAGATAATACAAATGTATTTTGAACATCAAGACTATGTTTAACAGCCAAGTGTTGTGTTTCATATCTGTGGTCCTAGTATTTAGGAAGTAGAGGCAGGAAAAGAGAGATCATGTTTCAAAAAGAACCAAGATAGTTCTTTTTTCTTTATTAGATATTTCCTTTATTTACATTTCAAATGTTACCCCCTTTTCTAATTTCCTCTCCAAAAATCCCCTATCCCCTTTCCCCTCCCCTTGCTCCCCAACCTACTCAGTCCTGCTTCCTGGCCCTGGCATTCCCCTATACTGGGGCATAGGACCTTCACAAGACCAAGGGCCTATCCTCCCACTGATGACGGACTAGGTCATCCTCTGCTACATATGCAGCTAGAGCCATGAGTCTTACCATGTGATTTCTTTGATTGGTGGTTTAGTCCCAGGGAGATTAGGGGGTGCTGGTTAGTTCACATTGTTGTTCCTCCTATAAGGCTGCAAACCCCTTCAGCTCCTTGGGTACTTTCTCTGGCTCCTTCACTGGGGACCCTGTGCTCCATCCAACGGATGACTGTGAGCATCAACTTCTGTATTTGTCAGGCACTGTCAGAGGATCTCAAGAAACACTATATCAGGCTCTTGTCAGCAACACCTTGTTGGCATCTGCAATAGTGTCTGGGTTTGGTGGTTATTTATGGGATGAATACCCAGGTGGGGCAGTTTCTGGATGGTCATTCCTTCAGTCTCTGCTCCGAACTTTGTCTATGTAACTCCTTCCATGGGTATTTTGTACCCCATTCTAAGAAGGATTGAAGTATCCACACTTCGGTCTTCCTTCCTGAGTTTCATGTGTTTTGCAAATTGTATCTTGGGTATTCTGAGTTTCTGGGCTGATATCCACTTAGCAATGATTGCATATCATGTGTGTTCTTTTGTGATTGGGTTACCTCACTCAGGATGATATCCTCCACATCCATTTTCTTATGTTTCTATAAATATATCCTTCCCTTTTAGATTTTTTAGCTCACTGAATGACATGTATTAAAGGAATGCCCTAATGGTTTTCTAACTTCTTTTGGTATCTGTTGTAATGTCTCATTTTTCCTTATTTGTTTTTAATCAATGTGCATATCCTATTTTTCTCTTTTGGCCATTTGGCTCTGGAATCATCGGATACTATTTATTCTTTGAAAGAACCAATCTGTTTTGTATTTTTAAATTTCCATTTCATTACTTTCTGACATCAGTTTTTTTTTCCTATTATTTGATTTGAAGTTTAGGTTTTCCTTGGTTTTTCAAGGTCTTCTAGTACGTCAAGAAGTAAGAAGACCTGAGAGCATTTATCCATAACCTCCACAGATCACAGCAGGATGTAAAATAATGGAGGGAGTAAGGCATTTATTCCTTCTGGATTATGTCACTCCAATTGGATGCTGATTGGCACCTTATTTTACAGACACACACACACACACACACACACACACACACACACACACACACACACAAAGCTCTCATTCACATATGCTTCAAAACATATCACAGATAGAAGTAGAAGTGAATCATTGTGTGTAGAATCTCTGGGTATTTTAGCTGTGTCAATGATGTGTCCCATTGTGTTACTTCACACATGAGTGAAGTCTAGTCATAACAACATCATTTGCTTCACTGATACCTTTCAAGGCTGTTTCTTAAGTTATATGACAACAGTTTAATGTTTCTTTCCCAACCCTTCTGTATCTTCCAGGAACAAGTCTTCAGGAACACTTGAGCACTGTGATGATATCTCTGCTCTATTGGAGTAGATAGTTATTCTAGTAGCTAGGTATTCCCAAGTAGGTATTATTTGCTGTGCAATGTACATGTGAGTATGATGTTTAATCTCTTCAATACTCCATTGTACATTCCTATGTGCCTCAACACAACAATAACTCAGAAGGACCTATGGCTATTTTTTTATTGAGCAAATAATGAACAGTGGGCCTTTGAAAAACAAGTAGATGAAAGGAACAAGGGAACTGTCACTTAGGTGTGCAGGGCCTATCTCTACTTTTCTCTTGGTGCTATCATTCTCAAGAGACAACCTTTGGGACTAAGATCTCTGTCTGAGGAAAGGAGAACTTAAGGATAAGATTGAGTAAAAGTAAGAGACAATCAGCAGAAGTGTAGCCTGACATATATCCTCAGAAATTGTAACAGTTGAAGTTTGTCATGGACATCTTGTTCAGCCAAGGTGCAACGTTGATCTGGAAATTACAGATGACCCTCTACAAAAGAAGAGAGTGAGAAAGGGACAGTCAGTGTTGGTTATAACTCTAAGAAAAGATACTCAGCCCAGGCACAACTGGTTGTTATCATGTAGAAGAATGCGAATCGATCCATACTTATCTCCTTGTACTAAGGTCAAATCTAAGTGGATCAAGGAACTTCACATAAAACCAGAGACACTGAAACTTATAGAGGAGAAAGTGGGGAAAAGCCTTGAAGATATGGGTACAGGGGAAAGATTCCTGAACAGAACAGCAATGGCTTGCTCTGTAAGATCGAGAATTGACAAATGGGACCTAATGAAACTCCAAAGTTTCTGCAAGGCAAAAGACACCGTCAATAGGACAAAAAGACCACCAACAGATTGGGAAAGGATCTTTACCTATCCTAAATCAGATAGGGGACTAATATCCAACATATATAAAGAACTCAAGAAGGTGGACTTCAGAAAATCAAATAACCCCATTAAAAAATGGGGCTCAGAACTGAACAAAGAATTCTCACCTGAGGAATACCGAATGGCAGAGAAGCACCTGAAAAAATGCTCAACATCCTTAATCATCAGGGAAATGCAAATCAAAACAACCCTGAGATTCCACCTCACACCAGTCAGAATGGCTAAGATCAAAAATTCAGGTGACAGCAGATGCTGGCGTGGATGTGGAGAAAGAGGAACACTCCTCCATTGTTGGTGGGATTGCAGGCTTGTACAACCACTCTGGAGATCAGTCTGGCGGTTCCTCAGAAAACTGGATATAGTACTACCGGAGGATCCAGCAATACCTCTCCTGGGCATATATCCAGAAGATGCCCCAACTGGTAAGAAGGACACATGCTCCACTATGTTCATAGCAGCCTTATTTATAATAGCCAGAAGCTGGAAGGAACCCAGATGCCCCTCAACAGAGGAATGGATACAGAAGATGTGGTACATCTACACAATGGAGTACTACTCAGCTATTAAAAAGAATGAATTTATGAAATTCCTGGCCAAATGGATGGACCTGGAGGGCATCATCCTGAGTGAGGTAACACATTCACAAAGGAACTCACACAATATGTACTCACTGATAAGTGGATATTAGCCCAAAACCTAAGATACCCAAGATATAAGATACAATTTCCTAAACACATGAAACTCAAGAAAAATGAAGACTGAAGTGTGAACACTATGCCCCTCCTTAGAAGTGGGAGCAAAACACCCTTGGAAGGAGTTACAGAGACAAAGTTTGGAGCTGAGATAAAAGGATGGACCATGTAGACACTACCATATCCGGGGATCCATCCCATAATCAGCTTCCAAATGCTGACACCATTGCATACACTAGCAAGATTATGCTGAAAGGACCCTGATATAGCTGTCTCTTGTCAGAGTATGCCTGGGCCTAGCAAGCATAGAAGTGGATGCTCACAGTCGGCTATTGGATGGATCACATGGCCCCCAATGAAGGAGCTAGAGAAAGTACCAAAGAAGCTAAAGGGATCTGCAACACTATAGGTGGAACAACATTATGAACTAACCAGTACCCCGGAGCTCTTGACTCTAGCTGCATATGCATCAAAAGATGGCCTAGTCGGCCATCACTGGAAAGAGAGGCCCATTGGACACGCAAACTTTATATGCCCCAGTACAGGGGAACGCCAGGGCCATAAAAGGGGAGTGGGTGGGTAGGGGAGAGGGGGTGGGTGGCTATGGGGGACTTTTGGTATAGCATTGCAAATGTAAATGAGCGAAATACCTAATAAAAAATGGAAAAAAAAAAAAAAAAAAAAAAAAAAAAAAAAAAAAAAGATACTCAGCCTGAAGTATTAGAGGGGAGTGGGAGTAATATAAACGAGGCCACTCATTCCTCCCTATAAGCTCTGCTAAGTTTCAACATACACAGACTGACTCTGCAGCATCCATTCATTATTTTTCTCATGCTTCTAGTCCTTCAGATGGCACATGTCTTTCACTCTAGTGGCTCATACAATTCTGCATTGTCCTTCTCTAGCACAACTTTCAAAGTAGCAGCTTGTAAATGAGGGAAAAAATCCCTAGATGTCAGCCCAGAAAATAAGGCTTGGTGTCTCTTAGTTTCACCCACATGGCAATAGTTCCTTCACCTTCATCTGGGCAGGGGCTCAGGTTAGGATTGAGCAAAGTTTCTTCTCTTCAGAAATAACTCCTGTAGCAGACTCCATCATTTCAGCAGGAAACACTTCAAAAACAACTAGCACTCCAATTTCCAGAATAAACTCATTGAACAATTGGTATTTATAATATGGCCAACTATATTCACCCATGTATCATCCTATGTCAGCATGGGTCTGTATCACCATTACCTGACATAATATTACACATGTGTACCTATTCATGAGTTATACCCCTGACATACACGTTTACAGTTAGTTGCACACACACACACACACACACACACACACACACACACACACATCTTTCTTCACACACTTATGTACCTGCATATAAACCCTCTCAGATGTATGTACCCACATAAAACAACATGTTTGTATACACCTCTGCCTGCCTTCATGTTAACTCCATATATTGTATGTTTTAATACATATGTATACCTTCTGCTGATCTGGCTGTTCATTGAAGGGACAATCAACCAAATTAGACTCAGTTTTGGTACATGTGGTTCGGCCTAGCTCAATTTTCAAGTAGTAGTTCTTCCCAGCCACAACCTATAGTGAAAAAATTAGGATTACATACATCTCTCCAGTCAAGTTCATATGCATGTAGTCAGTTTACATTACATAGATAGTGTTCATAGTAGCATCCATGAGTTGAGAGAACTATCAACCAGAGAACATCTAAGCTATCTTTCAATAGAGTATCCACAGGCTTTGAATTCAAGTCATTTCCTTCTGAGAAACACATCACATAATGACATGGTTCAACAAGAATCATTACACATGAGAGGGATATAATATGTCAAAATTTGTGACATTAGCTGATTATTGCAAGAGGAAAAGTAGGGCTGATCTCCAGTTATAATTTTCAAAATGGGACAGTAATGAGATTTACATATATGTGTGTTGACTATGCTGTGGCTGTGTTGCTGTGTGCTGCTTAAAATTGAATACAGTCTATACCATATACTTTCTTTTCAAGCTGACCTTAGAAGTGGGTTTTCAGTATGACTCTGACATCTTCTCATCTTTGTAACTTTCATGTTTGGTGAAGGCTTACTCCATGATGGAGAGGCAGAATCTATGGAGGTCATCTCTATGTGTGTGTGTGTGTGTGGGGTCAATGTCTAGGGTATTAGCCATAATACTTCCATCTGAGAATAATGGCACCATCCCCAAGGTTTTCTCTAAGAATACTTAGGGCCACCATGTAGAAGTCAACAAGTCTTATTTTGACAGTTTGAAGTCACTTGCTTACTTTACTTAGGAAAGTACTTGTCGGGACACTAGTATGAACTCTCAGAAAACATTAGAGCAATAAGACAGTTGTTCTCATCTGTTGACAGAGTCATGTTCACGTTATAGATAGTGACTGCTGAGAAATTTGGCTCCAAAGTATTATACTGTAAAGAATTATAAAGCACATGAACAAGCTAAAATGTTTACAAGGGGACTTGGCTATAGCATTATACAAAGAAGATATGGCTGAGCAAGCCACAGATGGATAGATCCTTAAATAATTCCAAAGTCAGGAAAGCTGAGTAGAGTCTGTTAGAAGAAAGGATACAGAGGGAACTGAACAAAGATGTCAGCTTAAGCAGGAGATATCCGTCTTCACACATCAGCAAACTGAATGAGTCTGCAAGTTAGGTAACTGAGGATGTCTATGATTTCTGATTTTTCAAATGGAATCTTGCACATATACTCCTTTACATCAAGAACTGCTCACTGAAAGAAGTATTTAGTTTTGGTTCATTAAAAAACTAAATGCACATAATCATACATTCCAATACACATACTCTTGAGAGACGGAAAGAATGGACCAGGCATGGCTGAATATAACACGGAGGTGAAGGAGCTACATAGCGGCATAGCTCACAATCACTTGTAATTTATGCTTCCTTTTGGGCTTCATCTCTCTCTCTCTCTCTCTCTCTCTCTCTCTCTCTCTCTCTCTCTCTCTCTCTCTCTCTCCACACACACACATACATACATACAAATAAACTTAAAAATCTAAACTTTCTTTTAAAAAGGTTAATGATCATTTGTCAAGAGTTATCTGTGGGTCCTATTTTTTGTGCTACATGCAATGAAGACATTCTCCCCCTGGTGGCACACAGAAGTTGAGAATAGGGAGAATAAGGGAATATTGGGTGACAGCAAAGAAACTTCTAAAGTACAAAGCCAAAGCCATCTATCCCTTCGGCCAGACACCCACCTGCTGGCTGGCGCTCATCAGTCGTATTGGCTTGCTAAGATACAGGTCATTGTCCATATCATTGTAGGTTCTAACAGCAAACTTTACCACTTTCTGCACCTCCTTATCCTTAGGGTCAGCTGGCTCCACTCCACCTAATACCACCTGCTTGGCTTCAGCATTAGTACTGGCTTCAGGGATCACAGCCAGGGTCAGTGTCAAGGCCACAGCAGCCAACACAGGCATCGAGGGGCTCAGCAAACTTGCCATGGTTGATGAAGCTTTAGAGGAGCAGAGAAGAAATGATCCAGATTGAGCCTGGTCTGCTGCATGGCTTTTTAACCTGAAGAGTCAAGCTGCCAGGTCCTCCTCCCTCCAGCCCAGTTTTCCCCACCCCTAGATCCTCCTTGTTCCATACTGCCCTACTCCACTGACTCACAACTTCTTCCACCTCTGGGCTCTCTTTTCATAAGTCCTAGCCCCCTTCTCTTGTCTCATCTCCTTTCCATTAGCACTTAGTTCTTCTGCTTTCTCCCCATGGATCTTACTGCTATGTGTTCCTCTCTCCAGGTCACCTTGGACTCTACAACAGGAGTCTCACCCTTCTGGTTCTGAAAAGCGTTTAATCTTGAGCTCAAGTTTTATTAAAAAGAGAAAGAGAAAATGCAGGTTGGCCCCCCTAAGGTCTTTACAGGTCAGTGGTATCCATTATGTCAAGAACAGGAAATCTGCAGTTCAGGATGTTAGTTGAGAGGTTCCAGAAACAACCAGTGACCTTTCCTGGGGGGTAATGTCTTTGCCAAATACACTGAATTATCCTTTATCTGGATAAAGGGCAAAGATCCTCTTAACAGGATTCACTGGTATCAGTCTGGTAAGTCAATAAATGAACTTCCTAGAGTTTCTCCCTGGGCTTGAGCCTATAGAACTTAGAAACAGATTTAATGACTGAGCCCTGTATGTGACATTGCAGCATTCAGCCCAGTACAAAAATGCTATGAACATGGTATATTCCCTTTAAAGTTTTCTAGTAGACACATTAAAATATGTGAAGTAGATGAAACTTTTTCAATATATTTTGTAACAGCATATTAAATATTATCTCACATGTAGATATAATTCTTAACACATAGCTTATGTTCCTTGGTGATCTGTGTGCTAAATCTTTGGATTCTCTGTACTGTTAGGAAAGATAGTCCTTCAATCTGGACCTATTTCTAAAAACTCATGACTATGTCCTCAAAACCATGATATACTACAATCAAGTATTAGTCTGTGTTCTGGGAACAATGAATAAAGTTAATGGAAGTATAAGTGCTCTTCTTGCTGTAAATGAAAGAGAAGGACAGTGAAAGAAAGATGGATATTACTGGACTCTCATGAAAGGTGGCTTTTGAGATCCTAAAACACAGAGGTTCTGTCTAGCCCATTAAACCAGAACCCCAGACAGAGAGAATGATCCTGAGACTTGCCTCTTCTAGAAATACAGAACACTGAGGAGCAGGGAAGGAGTATTGTATGGTATCTCACCCTGGCAGGTGTGAGAACTCAGGGTCAAACTGAGGGAAAGGCACGTAAATGAAGATAAATACCAGAGTGTGGTCTGTTCCTGCTGCTCCACTGAGGGAGCCCCACTGTCACATTGACATTTTCCCCCTCTGTTTAGAACACTTACCTATTTTACTGAACTCAGCATGAGAGAGATATGTTTAATATAGGATGAATGCTCCATTTTATGTGTCACCCTCCAACAAAATTAGATAATGTTCTCAGAAAGCTTTCTGGTGCTCCTGATCTCACCTAGACCCTGTCTGTGCCTAAAGCTTTGATATTACTCCTGTCTTGAGAATAGTGCCATAGCGTTTTGCGTTGGTTTTGGTTCATTCGTTTGTTTGTTTGTTTCTTAATCCAATGTCAATTCTTTTTTTGTCATGAACCACAGGACTTGTTCCTAGAAACCTGCTAAGGACAGAAAGGTAATGAATAAAGGACAGACACATGTAGAGTGAAGCTGGGATCTAACAATTACCCTGCAACCCATAACCTTGTTTTTTTGTTTGTTTGGTTTTTTGTTTTTGTTTGTTTTTTTTTTTTTTTTTGTTACATACAGCATAAGGTTAGGTTCTGGGCCATCTCAGTTGGAGATCTCTGTAGAAGAACACCCCAGGATATAAACATCCTGAAGGAGGAAGCTTTAGCTGCCAGTCTTTGGACAGAGACCAATTGCTCATAAACAATCATACTTGGACTTCTAAGAAAAGCTTTATTATTTCTCCAAAGTCTGTGGCATATGGGTATTTGTTTTGCAAGTGTTTTCATAGGTCTAAGTCCTGGGAAGTCTTCCACATGGCTGTATTCATGTCAAAATACACATTCACTCAGGGTTTTATTCTCTTGGGGTTTCATCTTCTCTGTTCACTTTTTTCCTCCATGTGTATGAAATTGGTCAGCTCTGTATTTTGTGGGCTGATTCAGCCTCATCTTAGGACAATGAAGGGCTCACATATGTCCCTATTAGTGGGATGGGTAGAAAATATTCTGAATAGATAATTGGTTTCACTTATTTTCTTTATCTTACCCTTTGTACAGAAAAATGATTCTGTGACAAATAACAAGTGAATGTATCCAACTTTGCTAGAAATATCAGATGACCCCTAGTTGATTCAGTGGCGCCAAGGTCAGGCTTAGGAACCTAGGGGAGGAGGTGATTCCAGCTCTGCTCTGGACTTGAGGTTGATAAGTGATGTCAGTCTATCAAGATAAGATAGGAGTGTTATAACATCTCTGTATATAAAGATGCAGGGGAAGCAACAGGTGGTGATGTACAAGCTGTAACAATGATACAGAATATATAGCTGAGACAGTCAATGATGGATGATATTAGGAACAACAGCTGCTCAATGTAGATGAGACAGCTTTATAATAGAGGGAAACAGCCTAGGACTTGCACAAATTGTAAGGAAAAGTCAACACTGATTTCAAAGTTTCAAAGGACAGATTGACTTTCTTATTTGGAATCAGTGCAGTTAGTGACTTTAAGTGGAAGCCACTATTACTCTAGAGATGGCCACACCTGGGGATCCATCCCATAATCAGCTTCCAAATGCTGACACCATTGTATACACCAGCAAGATTTTGCTGAAAGGACCCTGATATAGCTGTCTCTTGTGAGACTATGCCAGTGCCTGGCAAACACAGAAGTGAATGCTCACAGTCAGCTATTGGATGGAACACAGGGTCCCCAATGGAGGAGCTAGAGAAAGTACCCAAGGAGCTAAAGGGATCTGCAACCCTATAGGTGGAACAACAATATGAACTAACCAGTACCCCCGGAGCTCGAGTCTCTAGCTGCATATGTATCAGAAGATGGCCTAGTCGGCCATCATTGGGAAGATCCCTTGGTCTTGCAAACTTTATGTGCCTCAGAACAGGGGAACACCAGGGCCAAGAAGTGGGAGTGGGTGGGTAGGGAAGTGGGGAGGGAGGGTATGGGGGACATTTGGGATAGCATTGGAAATGTAAATGAAGAAAATACCTAATTAAAAAAAAAGAAAAAAGAAAACCATAGGTCCTGTACTGGCTAGTTTTGTGTCAACTTGACACAGCTGGAGTTATCACAGAGAAAGGAGCTTCAGTTGAGAAAATGCCTCCATGAGATCCAACTGTAAGGCATTTTCTCAATTAGTGATCAAGGGGGAATGGCCCCTTGTGGGTGGTACCATCTCTGGGCTGGTAGTCTTGGGTTCTATAAGAGAGCAGGCTGAGCAAGCCAGGGAAGGCAAGCCAGTAAAGAACATTCCTCCATGGCCTCTGCATCAGCTCCTGCTTTCTGATCTCCTTGTGTTCCAGTCCTGACTTCCTTTGGTGATGAACAGCAGTACGAAAGTGTAAGCCCAATAAACCCTTTCCTCCCCAACTTGCTTCTTGGTCATGATGTTTGTTCAGGAATAGAGACCCTGACTAAGACAGGTCCTTAGAGTTACACTAAACCATAATCAAAGCCTGGAAGAGAACGCACTTATTTACAATATAATTCCCTGTATAGTTGAAGCCCATGTTGAGACCTACTGTTTCAAAATATTTATTTCAAAATATCACTGTTCACCAACAGCACATTTTGTCACTCAAAAGCTCTGATAGAGGTGGGATAGAATATTACTGCAGTATCTAAGCCACTGATCACATCTGCTCTGTTGTGAGGTCCATTGAAATTCAAAAGAAATCCAACATAACTCAAACACAGGATCAATGCACATGACAAAAATTTATTGCTATGAAGCTGCTACTGATTGATCAGGACCCCAGCTCAGACTAGGTTGTTGAAATATAACCCTGAAGGGATGTAGTACAGCATATTTAAGGAATGGAATCGTAAAGTGACAGTTAATGGGGGGGGGGTAGGGAGGCAGCTATAGAATTGTCCAACCATATTTTGATATAAGAGGTTAAGTAAGGGACTTTCCATCCATCAGGACAGGATTAGTTTTCTGGGCCTGGGAACATGACACTGCCAGTAAGATGGAGATGTGGTCCTTAAGATGTTGAGACTCAGAAAACTGTTCCCCTACAACTTGTCTCTGTGATATCTGGACTCAAGCAACTGTTTTCTTACAACAGAAGTTGTTTTGCTGTTGGGAAGCCCCCGGTTCATATAGTGCATAGGACCTTGATTTCAATTTCTCATTAAGATTAAATGTAGTCTGGAAACTAACTGGTAGTACTTAGAACAACTTTCTTTTGCTTATTTCCAACAGTTCTTCAGCATGAGAGTCTTTTGGAATTCCAAGCCTTATGATTTAAATGTTCCATTTGTAAGGGTGTACCACAGTCAATAGTGATTCTTGGCTGAAAACACTAAAGAGTCATGGGAAGTGATGAAAATAGCAACATTAACAAGAGTTTGCAGAAAGATGACCCCAGCTTCATGGATGCCTTGGAGAGGTCCAACCCTTCACTGGAAAAAATCATTGCAGAAGTAAAAGAAATGACAAAATACCTGGAATGATCAAGAAGCTTAAACTGATTGATATGTGTCTTCATGTGGGCAGCATATGGAGGGCATGATGCTGGTGCAGTATTGAAAACATGTCCTTGTTTTGTCAGTGAACATACTGGTAATGGTGCTTACCCTTTGGAGACACTATGTTCAGATATATTTTGGTTTCAGTGGCTCTGCACAGAGGACATGTTTTCATGTCCTTGATAATTGTTGACATGATTTTCTATTGTAAAATTGTATGGTAACAAAGACGCAACTAGGATCTACAGGTTCCTGGGTCAAGCATATATAGGAAGGACAAGATTCTGTAAAATATCAAGGAACATATTGTCTATTAGCAATCACATTAATGCATAGAATAATAGCCACACATAACAGAGAAAAATCATCCCTGATCACACATTGTGTTATTTTCAAGTAGGGTATTTTATCCCTCTACTTTAGTATTAGTGCTTTCATTTTTTTAAAAAAATATTTATTTAATTTATGAGTGCTCTGTTGCATATATATCTGCCTGCCTGAAGAGGGAATCATAGCCCCTTATAGATGGTTGTGAGCCACCATGTGGCTGCTGGGAATTGAATTCATGACCTCTGGAAGAACAGCCAGTGCTGTTAACCACTGAGCCATCTTACCAGCCCACTACTAGTACTTTCTTAACTCTTGTAACTATTTCAATATTAGCCATAAAACCCCTCTGCTTAAGATAACATTGAGTACATTATAATTGCCCTCTTTATCTAAAACTCATGATCATTTTTCAGGGTGTTTTGTTCTTGATATTGTATGGCAAATTTATCTACCTAGATGAATTTCTTCTCTTGAGTCAAATTTGATTTTAAAACAATGACACCTCCATAATACAAGATTTGGTGTAAGGAATTAAAGAGGTGTTTTAGTTCATTGACAATTAGCAACAGAAGAGGTATCTCTAAGTGAGGAACAGGTTTTAGCTATCTAGTTTTTATAACAGTTTTTATTTTAAATCAAATTTGGGCATTTCTTTAGCAGTGCTAAATTTTTAAAATATTTAATTTTGGGTTTAAGAGATTGCTCAGGGGTTTTCTAAATAGCTGAAGCTCCTAGCACATGCATGACAGTTCAAAACTCTAGTATTATAACTATAGCTCTAGTTATAAAAGTATAACTAAAAATTAGTAATAATAGTATAACTCTAGTACGAAAACTCTAATTCTAGTACTGGTTTATTAAACACTGTCTTTTTAGCATCCTTAGACACCAGGTATACACATGGTAAGAAAAAAACATTCATGCTGGTAAATCATCCATGCACATAAAATAAAACTTTATGGATAGATATTGTTTAAGAGTAACAAATATATTTAATTATTTTGTGAACGTATTTCTAGAAAACTTTGGTAATTATTCTTGTGACAGTAGCTTGATAAATGGATTCATTATGCAGTACCCACTCATACTTAGTTCTCTTTCTTTCTTTTTTATTAGCAAACCTGTTTCTTTTTTATTTTAATTAATTTACTTTTTGAGACTCCATATTTTATTACCTCCATCCACCTTCCAACTGTTCCACATCCCATACCTCTTCCCTACCCCCCACCCCACCTGACCTCTAAACTCCCTTGGGCCTCCAGTCTCTTGAAGGTTGGGCGCATCATCTCCAAATGAACACAAACCTGGCAGTCCTCTACTGTATGTGTGTTTGGGACCTCATATCAGCTGGTATATGCTGCCTGTTTGGAGGTCCAGTATTTGAGAGATCTTGGGGGTCCAGATTAATTGAGACTGCTGATCCTCCTGCAGGATCACCCTTCTCCTCGGCTTCTTTTAGTCTTCTGGAATTCAGCAATGGGGGTCAGCTGCTTTTGTCCATTGGTTGGGTGCAATATCTGCATCTGACTCTTTCAGCTGCTTGTTGGGTCTTCAGGAGTGCGGTCATATTAGGTCCCTTTTTGTGAGTGGTCCATAGCCTCAGTAATAATGTCAGGCCTTGGAACCTCCCTTTGAGCTGGATCCCACTTTGGGCCTGTCTCTGGACCTTCTTTTCCTCAGGCTCCTCTCCATTTCCACTCCTGTAATTCTTTCAGACAAGAACAATTATAGGTCAAAGTTGTGACTGTGGGATGGCAACCCCATCCCTTACTTGATGTCCTGTCTTCCTATTGGAGGTGGGCTCTACAAGTTGTGGGGCATTGGGCTATGCACAGACAGCCTGGTTTCCAGTTGAGGCTAGGTGTCCGAACCCTGGGACCCGGTGGTTATAATTCACCTACATGGGATGGAAGGAGTTCTCTCATGTCTCCTGGACCCTGGCTCCTGTTGAAGTTACTGCCCCCTTAGTCCCCACAGGAGAAGCATGGTTAGTAGTCATGTAGGCAATGTCCTAAGCTTCTGACCTTCAGGCTATACTCCTCCCCCGTTACCTAGCAATAGTAAAGATACAGAATACCATAAAAAGGGGCTGCTTGGCCCCACCTCTCTCTTACTCCTCTTACTCCCCTTACTTTCCTCTCTCCTCTCCTCTCCTCTCCTCTCCTCTCCTCTCCTCTCACTCTCTTCCTCTCTCTTTCTCTCTAGCCTTTTTTCTCTCTCTCTCTCCTTTCCCCCTTCTCTCCTCTTGGACATGGCTGCTCTCTCTCTCTCTCTCTCTCTCTCTCTCTCTCTCTCTCTCTCTCTCTCCCTTTTCTCTTTCCCCCTGCCTTTCTATAATAAAGCTCTAAAATCATAGACTGTCTCTGTTCATCAAGGCCCACTGTGCAGACTCTTGCCTGTGTGGGAACCTCTCTCCCATAGTCCTCTCTCCTGTAACCCTGGGGCTACAGGGTCTCGCTCTGGGGCCCTGGTCGGGGGTTGCTCCTTGTCCACCCCCCCATCAAGTGGGGTCAGTGTCTTAAATGCCCACCCAGGGCTGAGTGGAAAGTGTCTGACAGCCCTCCCACATCTGCCTGCCCAGAGCATAGGAGGAACTCTGGCCGGACATGGGGTATCCTCCCTCCCCCCTCTTCCCCTCACCCCTTTTATTTCCCACACAAGTTCCCTCTCCCTACTGTCAGGCATTTCATCTAAGAAAATGAAGGTAAGTCAATGTTTTCAGAGGGATTATTTACAGTTTATATACTTCCTTAAATCTAGTTTCATGAATTGAAACATTAGCTAGATTCATTATACCCATGATAAGATAGCAGCTTATAAAATTCTATCAAATATCATGACTAGCTACACAGATTTTATAAAACAAAAGTCAATCAATGGGAACTTTGATTAATTTCATGAATTTGTTATTCTAAGAAAATTCCCCAGATGTAGCTGTCTCTTGTGAGACTATGCCGGGGCCTAGCAAACACAGAAGTGGATGCTCACAGTCAGCTATTGGATGAATCACAGGGCTCCCAATGGAGAAGCTAGAGAAAGTACCCAAGGAGCTAAAGGGATCTGCAACCATATAGGTGGAACAACATTATAAACTAACCAGTACCCCGGAGCTCTTGACTCTAGCTGCATATGTATCAAAAGATGGCCTAGTTGGCCATCACTGGAAAGAGAGGCCCATTGGACACGCAAACTGTATATGCCCCAGTACAGGGGAACGCCAGGGCCAAAAAAAAAAAAAAAAAAAAAAAAAAAATGGGAATGAGTGGGTAGGGAAGTGGGGGGGAGGGTATGGGGGACTTTTGGGATAGCATTGGAAATGTAATTAAGGAAAATATGTAATAAAAATATTAATTTAAAAAAAAGAAAATTCCACAGTGACTCCTCTTCTTAAGAAGCCACTCCTGTAATCAGTCAGAAGAAGCAACATCCTGGCACCCTCCACAGCTAAACAGTTACCATCCTGTAGGGAGATGACTTCTTGTATTATTCTTAGCAATAAAATGTTTTCTTTATTAAGAGGTATACATTGTTTCTAAGCTAGAGCACAAATAACAGACTTTACTGACTGGCTTATTTTGTCAGCTTTATGAAAGCTAGAATCACTAGAGAAGAAGGCACCTCAGCTGAGAAAATGCTCCATAAGATCCAACTGTAAAGTATTTTCTCAATTGGTAATCAATGTGGAGGGCCTAGTCCACTGTCAGTGGTGCCATCCTAGGGCTTGTAGCCCTGGGTTCTATAAGAAATAAGGCTGAGCAAGTGTGAAGTAAGATAGAAAACATAGGTTCCTGACCTGCTTGATGTTTGAGTTCTTGTCCTGACTTCCTTCAATGATGAATAGCAATATAGAAGTGTAAGCCACATAAACCTTTTCCACTTCAAAATTGCTTTTTAGTCAGGGTGTTTCATCCCAGTAATAGTAATCCCAACTAAGGCACAGACTGTCATATATTGTAAACATAACTTGATATATACTAGGAAACTAAAAGTTATTATGATTTGATGTAGTATTATATGGACATTTGTTAACATTACCAAGCTTTGCCTGTAGTTATGAATCATTATAAAAGGAGAAGTAATTAGTTCTTGGAGATATCTGCAAAATTATTATGTATACATAAATACATAGTTTTTATTTGCAAGTAATATTTGATAAAGAATTTTTGTCTAAAGTAAGCTGAAATATTTTAAATTTGCATTAATTTTTTTATAAAATATATCTTAATCATATTTTCCCCCTTCATGAAATTTTCCCAGATTCCCCCATGTTCCTGGAAGTCATTCTTCCTGTTATCACTGGAGAAATATAATCATCAGCATCAACCAGCTACAAATTCTATGATCTACAATGTGATCTGCCTACATAGATATATTTGTGCAATGGTGGCACAAATGTTATGGGAGTAGCCAACCACTTTTTGATTGGTTTTAAGAACTACTTCATGAGATGGAACCCATGCTTGAAACTTATAAAATGGCCAATCAACTGAGACTGCAGAGGTTTTAGGCTTTACAATTCTGCTAAAGGAACATCATAACAAAACAACTCCCAAGGACACATTGGTATACCCATAGGACATTGCATATTTCAGCCCTCACAGAAAAGTGCTTCTTTCAGTCGATGAGAATTAACACAGAAACCCACATCTTTTTTAATAAATTTAATTCATTCATTCTTTGAGAGTTTGATAGAGGTATAAAATTTGCATTCACCCTTACTCCCCTCCTTCTCCTCCTAGGTGTTCCCCCACTATATTCCTATGTCAGCTTCATGCCATATTTCTGTAATTCACTCATTTCAATTCTTGCTGCTCCTATGTGCATGGGTGTAAGACCATCTGCTGAAACATGGACAACCTATCTGAGGCTATATCTCTGAAGAAAACTGTTTCTTCATCTAACAGTAACTTTCAATTGCCAAATGTCCTCACCTAAGAGCAAGGCTTCATGGTCTATTCTCACCTGTGTTGGAATCCTGACCAGCTTGATTTTGTGCATGCCTTTTAAATAAGCAAGCATAAGCTCTATGACCTCATGAGTGTAACATTACCATCATATTGGGAAGATGCCATTTCACAGCAGTCCTCCCCTGACATAATTATTCTGTTCCTCTTCTACAATTTGCTCTGTGCTGTGTGTGTTTGTGTGTGTGTGTGTGTGTGTGTTTGTGTGTTTGTACGTGTATGCCTAATAAGTATAACAACAATGAGCACCAAAAGTACAGTGACCTAATCAAGAAGACAGCAAACCGTTCTTATATTACACGCTGCTGTGACCTCTAAGGTTCACAACTTGATCAACAAAAAAGGATATCATTCAGCTGGCATTAGTACATACAACTGGGCTTGTTTGATAACCCACGACAGCATGAAAAAATATCCTCCTGTACAAGTTAAATTCTTTTAAGCTCATGTATGTATGGAAGCTTATAAAATATTAGGTGCTAACATAGCCATTTTAAGGATCCTTAGTATGGGTGAGGTCTTTTGCATTCCTTTTTCTGTTCCTCCCTACCTGTTATCACTTAAACTCCTCAATTATTTTATTGTTCCCATTATAACACACATTTTCTCCTATTACCTCTCATTTTTTATATCTTTCTTCATCCCTTTAGTGACCTCTTTCTAGTTTTCTGGCTTCCCCAAGCTCTCCTCTTTAATCACACATATCTGAATATTTGACACTAAGAATTGTATGAGAAAGATCATGTGATATTTGTATTTGGGTGCCTAAGTAACCCTATTCAATATGATTTTTCTCAAGTTACATTAATTTACCAGCAAATTTCATTTTTCTTTGCAGATGAATAAAATTTCATTGTGTGTATGTACACAATTTTCTTTGTCCATTCTTCACTTAATGGAAATCTTAGGTATCTTCATTTAGTAAGTAATGAATTCTTAAAACTCATAATTAACAAAAGGATCACCTAAATTAAAATGTGAGTGAAAATCCATAAAAGACACCTTACCAACGAAGGTAAACAGATGGCAAATAATTAAATGAAAATATGATTCCCATAATATGGCTTCAGAGAACTATGCAACAAAACAATAATGAGATGCTATCATACTCCTGTTAGAATGGCCAAAATCCAGCACACAGATAGCAGCAAATACTAATGAGCTACAGAACCTCCGGGACCCTCTTTCATTCATGGTGGGATTGCAAAACAGTGCAGCAACTCTTCAGAGTAGCTGGGTTATTTCTTAAATACAAAACTAAATATTCATTTATAATATAATCCAGTAATCATTCATCTTATTGTTTCCACACAGGAAAACCTGTAATAGATGGTTCATCAGCTTTATTTATAACTTTCTATCTTGAAAGCAACTGGAATGCCCTTCAGTAGGTAAGCAGATACACTAGGCTCACCTCAACTATAGGCACAATGAAAGGAATGAAATGTCAACTCACGAAAGGTAAGTACACATGTCAAAGTTAAGAAGCCAATGTTAAAAGGGAACAATATACTGAATTTCAGTTCTAAGACACCTTGGAATAGGCAAGTTGCAGGAGGAAGTAAACAGACTATGGACTATAGTTAGAGGAGGTGAGTATGTGGAGCATAGAAAAATTTTCAGAGCACTGAAATATATCTACATGATTCTACACTAACTAGTCTGTGTCATTCATTACATGTTTGCCCAAAGCCACATATTTTATAGTCTTTCCTAATTGTTTTGAGGAATAATAGAGTTTGGATAAAGATCAATCTGTTAAAGCAAATTCACCTTCTAGGTGAGAAGGAAAAAGAAAAACAAGCATAGCAAATCTCAGCTTGTCACTAAAATACAGTCATAAATCTTAGCCTGGACTTCTCCTTGGAGCCATAGTTGCCTGTACACTGCCAACCCCCAAACACCATGTTCCTTTTAAGCACTATCTGGCAAAGGTCATATAAACATATTAGAAGTGGTACCCACAGAACAGGAGAGCCTGAAGGATCTCACCAACTCACCAGTTGCAGAATAAGACAGCACCAGATCCTCCCTGCTTAGTGAGCTTACAGGAAGGCTGGCTGCTTAATTAAGCTTGATTGCTTTATCTGTTAGTTGCCTAATTAACTTCTTAAATGAAATAAATACACGTTTAGTAAGAATTAAGTGATTTCTAGTTTCCTTGGAAACCCCGTTTACCACTGATTCCCTCATCCCAGGCAGCATTTGTTTGTGTAATTGGTGATTGGCTCTATTACAGCAAAATTTTGGCAAAATTCTCCAGTAAGGTGAAAATGAGAATTGGTCCTTGCACCGTGTAATGGGGCTGTTATAAATGGATGTATTAAAAAGAGTAGTTTGGTTGAATGGAAAATCTTAATGCTTGACTAAAGTAGGGTAAACAAGGAACGAGTTAGGATAAAGTATTTGGAGAGGCTTGCTTTGGGCAAAGAAGCCATGAGATGGCAATGGGAAACTAGCAAAATCTGCAGATTCACCTGAAAACACACCCAACATTTAAATGGATAATAAGAAATAGATTGAGTCTGAGACTAAATTTTTTGAACAGTTCAAGATAATGCTTTCAGGACCTGCATTGACTCCTGAGACCTCATTCATCTAGGATAATCCTGCTCAGTTTGTCTGTTACCAATTGTCACTTAGGGATCAAGGCTTTTTTTCAATATCCTGAAAGATAAGTGAGCCCTTAAATCCTTACAAGGCAGTGGTCATGTTATTTCAAAATAGTATCTCCTTGGAACGGCTATTTTTGCTTTACTCTAACTTTAGGAATTTCTTTCAGTGCAGGTTCGGTTTACCATGATGTATGCTGTTTAGATTTCTATTTAGCCAACCTGTTCTCAAACATCTCAAATCTTTGGCTGTAATAGCCAGTTTTAATTTGATTTGGAACACCAAGCAAAAAGAATCAACACAGGCAGTGACTAACTATATTTTTAGTTGCTTTTTTTGTTAAAGCAGTTGTAATTAGAAAGACTAAAAAGGTATCTATAGTTACATGTGCATATTTTATTTTTCTAAAATTAAAAATGAGTATCTATTTGTAGTAATTGATTAAGTATAAGTCTTCGAGAATTAACACCAATGTGTGGAACAGGTAGAAACTGAGGACAGTGAGAGAATACACATTTATTTATTTATTTATTTACTTACTTATTTTAAATATCAAATTATTATCTTAAGCCATTACTATTTTGATGATGTAAAGAATGAGATTATATGGCCAATTATTTTTGTATAAGATTTATAATCTACCTGGGATATAAATCTAGCATGGCATTGTCTTAAGAGGTCTTTTTAAGGCAATCTTCAACAGTTTAAAACACCATCTATAGCACATAATTTAATTATCTGTGCTGAAGCAGGTGGAAACTCAATAGAATAAACATGTGATCTAATTTACATATACTTTTTTCCCATAGAAGGGTTGTTTTTAAATACAGTAAATGGGATGCATGCATGTATGAATTTATAGAAGATACAAAAGCATGCATATAAGCAATTAACTTATTTTTAGGATGAGTATCAATTTTATTTAAAATGATGGTATGTAATAGGTCAAGTATCAATATTTTGTAATAACCAATTGCTGTTTGGAACAAGGAATTTTTAATTCTTAATTAGCAACACAGCAGCCTTATGATAGGATGTTAAAACTTTGAGGTGAAGAATGATTTTACATTAATGTTTTTTCTTGTCAAAGAATAGTTGTGGACATTTTTAATAACAATAACTAGAATATGTAGCTAATATTTGATTATTACCAATTACAATCGATACCAATAGATTACAGAAGTTTTTTTTTTTTTTTTTTTTTTTTTTTTTTTTTTTTTTTTTTTTTTTTTTTTTTTTACTTTTTGTTAAAGCCTTTTTTGGTTTTCACCAGTTAATTTGAATCTCACTTGATAGTACCTAACGAAGGCTTAGGTTTTCCTGTGGTGAGTTTAAGGTGAGGTCTTAGCCAATTAACATCTCCTGGAAGCTTTTGAAAATAAAATTTTGAAGCAAATTTGTACTACAATTTTCCAGTATAACTAAAACTCTAAATATTAAAAAAGATATTGTCTCTGAATCTTATGAAGCAACAATTATTCCCCAGGACTTTAAGGCTCACCGTGTGAAAAAACAAAGATTTGAAGTAAACTTCTCTTTAGAGGCATTAGTTAATAAAATACTTTTCACTTAGGAAACAATATACACTGAAAGATTTAAAGTCTTAGCTTTTTGTATTGAAGCCTGAACAATGAAAATTTTTTACATAATGTAAGACTATATTAGCCATACCTAGGGGCAAAAACCTTTAATGGTCATTAGTTTACTAGAAGTAAACTCTTTACAAATGGAAAAAATTAACTTTCAAATCTATAATAATTTTATATGAAGTAGTCAAGCTATCTTGTAATGTCTTTATAAGTTTTATAGCCTGATTGACCTTTTATAAATCTTGAATTTAGATTTTATTATGAACAACACCTGGGTATGTCTGAAAAGAAAAATGTGTAGCTAAAAGAAATCTCCCTGAAGGCAGGGAGGGGTGAAGTTTTAAGAACTTCCCTAGGCGCAATCTGTAAAACACAAGAAACCTTGTAGAAGCTTCTCTGAGGCTGCTCTAAGCTTTGTATCAACCCAAATGTATATATTTTTCAATCTGAGCATCTTGGCCCTCTAGTAATGAGGGCAGATTCCAGGGGGAAAATTTAACTGTCTGTCCTCTGATGTTGGACAATCTTTCTTAAGATGACTTATACCTTAAACACTTTTTTAAAATAACCTTTTATGGTCCTGTAAGGCCGCAACCATAGTCAAACTGATTGTGTGAGGGTCTAATTTCTGCACAAAGATGAATATATCTAGTTAACTCTGCCTTGCTTTGTATGGCTGAATGGCCAAAGTGATCGGCATTGGCGAGCTCATAGGGTGATTACTCTTGTAATAATCTTAATTAACAGTATATGGGTGAGTTAAAAATCTTAAGCTTTTGATCAAATTGTAAACTGTAGTCAATGGAACACTGGCAGTTTTAACCAGAATTTTTAAGTTTCCATTGTAATATTAGAATATATCTATAACTGTTGGTAAGACCTAATTTTAAACAATTTATTCTCCTTAAAATCAATACTAGAAACATCACTATCATGTTACAAAGTTTGGCTGTCAATTTATTAATGTATGACAGTTTAAATTTTAATGTTCCATTAAAGAGACATTATTTTACAATCTTATCTCTATAAATCTACTTTTTAGGATAAGAATTACATAAAATATTATTTCAATTTAGAAGCATCTTTAGAGAACTAGTTTTCTGGGCTTGTTTATGTCAGGTGCTTTTGTTTGAAAATGACTTTAGCTCTGAGTTACTACTTAAGCTAACTTTGTAACCAGTGTTATACCTTTTTAATCATACCCAAATAACTTATAAGCCAATTCTCTATGACCAAGATATGTAGATCATATTTATACCTTTAAGACCAATCAAAAACTAAATGAAGTGGCTACACGAATCTTATAAATTTAGATCAATTAAAGAATTTTACTTTTTATAGCTATACTTATAAGATAAAAAAGTAATTTGTCATTTGCTAAACACAATAATTACAAAATTGTAGAGACTTTTTAAGGAAAAACCATTATCAGCTTATTTGCCTTAGAATTAAGAGGTTGCAGACTCCTTTTCTTTAAAAACAAGTTTTTCAGTAGGTCCTCTCCTATTGTGCTTGATTTTTAGCTAAAGGGAGGGGCCTCTCAGCCTCAGTTGTGCAACCTGAGAGTGATTCAGCAGGTAAAGTTTTAACCATTTTTTTTTCTTTTCTTTTCAACATGAAACATAAAACAGTCAGTCATTCAGACAACGAAACAATCATTTAGACAACGAAACAAAATCATACACGAATTGACATGTGATTGGTGCACCAAACGTAGACAATATAAAGAGTAGAGAATTTCTCCTGTAGTGGCCACAGAGAATAAAACAGGGCGTCCCCCGATTTCTCTCTGTCCCTGGGAGAGTTTTAAAATCGATTTTCCTCTATCCCTTCCTTTCCTTTTTAGCTTGTATGACCTAGAATTTTTTAACAGCTTCTGGCAAGCATCTAAAACTTCTAATTTATTTAATCTGAGGGCAAGTTTTTGAGAAAACACACAATCTCTATACACTAAATGTCTCAAATAGCCTAAAAGTTTACCATGCTGAATCTCTTTTGAAGCCATCATCAGTCTACACTTTGTCAAATATTTTATAGCCATCTGTAAAAACACTCTCTATTTTCTGTAACCAACAAAAATATTATCTATAGAATGAATTATATGTTTGAGGAGATGACCTAACTTTTAATAAAGTCTTTTCTACGAATTTTTTGACACAATGTAGGATTGGGAAGTTGTAAATAAGGTAACAGTAAGAAGTGACCTATATTTTGACCTTTATGAAGTCTCTTTTTATACTTTAACCATAATTTAACCATAACTTTTAATTTTACCTGAAGTATCAGAATCTATAACTTGAAGTTTTTCTTATAACTGGAGCTGTGTCCTATAATGAGCTGCACAGTTCCTTAACGGGGCTAAGAGACTGCCCCTTTAGTTTTTTGCCTTATCTCCTTCTTTTGTGAGTGGAGTCCCATCTTTATGGGACTTTGACCTGCAATCATTCCTCCAAAGTTTTTTCTACCACAGCCTGGACAGAGACCTGGAGAAAGGCCCTTTTTGTTTCCTGAGGGATTCTTACAATCTTTACTCAGGTGCCCGGTTTTTTACAACCGAAATATGTAGTTCTATAGTTCTTTTTTTTTACCCGCTTCTCTAGTGAGTGGAGTCCCATCCTTATGGGACTTTAATTTACATTTACTTCTCCGGTGTTTGTCACAACGCTGGGAGGGAACCAAAGGAATGCTCTTCTTGTCTCCTGAGAGATTTTTGCAATCTTTTTTCAGGTGCCCCGGTTTTTTATAACTGAAACATGTAATTCCATAAGTAGCGCCGAACTTTTTCCCTTTCCTTGTTGCGGCATGAGCTATCCCCTGAATTACAGCCAATGAGGCATCTACACATGCTTTAATATAATCTTGTAGGGAACTTGTCTTATGGATTGGTCTGTTTAGGTCTTGGCAGAAGGTATTTACGTTTTTCTAAGCCAATTGTTTTATTAATATATCAGTCACTTTTGAGGGAGGAAGCATCTTACTTACTCGCTTCCAATCCTCCAATGTTAAGTTTCCCTCCTCTGGAAACCAGAGACTGATTCTTTGCACGAAATCATAAAATTCTTGTAAAGATTTATCTGAGACCTTTAGGCCTCTTCCAGACAACATGTGCTTGAAAACTGACAGAAACAACCTCTTCCCTTTTCTTTCTGATTGCCCCATGATAAAACTTACTCATCTCTTAACTGATCTACGACTCAGTTCACTGTAGCACGGTCACGACGAGATCCTATCTTTGCCTGAGAAAATAAAGATGAGAAAGAAAAAAGAAAGAAAGAAAGACTAACCTGCTCTGGTGTCCCTGTTCGAAGGCGCCAACTGCCGCAGACCCTTTGGGCCCCTTTGTCTGCATAAAACGAGTCTCTAGTCTCGAGTGGGCAAAGCGTAGGATGAGTGACAAATAGACATACACAGGAAAGTTTGTGTTAGATCTAAATGTATGTTTCAAATCGAGTATCAGACTTTTTATGTAAAAGACAATAAGGAAGTTGGGTGACATATTTACAAGGTACAAATGAGGTAACTGGAATCTTACATAAAACAGAGAAATGCTAACACAAAAGGTCTAATGGAAACCACCTGAGATAAAATTTATTGTTAACAACTGAGATCAAAAAGGGCTCTATCTAAGATTTGCTTAATCTTAAAAGCCAGGGTCAAGGGCTTCGTGCCCTTGCTATAGTTTCTATTTTAGTCTATTGTATAGTCCACCTTTTCCTTAGGCCATTGTAAATATGTGTGTATGGGTGTAACTCAGCTATAGTCTTAGAAGCCAAGTGTGAGGTCTTTACTCTCCTAGGGCAAGGGCTTTTACACCCAAGTCATGGCTCTAACTAGAGAGTTCTGTTCTAGCTAACCATCTCATGAATAATGTAATACTCTAAAACCACAGCCCGATCTACTTCCTAAACCATTGTAAATTCCTGTATATGAGAGTGACTTGGCTTTTATTGATAGTGTAATATCAGAGGCTATTCTAAATGTCACTGTCTAGCTCAAGGACGTTCTAAGACTGTTAGAACACTGGCGAAAAGCTTTAGCTATGTCAAAATTCAATCTTAAAAGGTACTTATAATAAAGAGAGCACATGGATCCATCCACTAGACTAACACAAAAATAAAAAATTTAGAAAACACTCCAAGAGCAAGTTTCTGTGAAACTCTTTTTACTTCATGAACAGGTTTTAGGCATCCCTACCTAACAAACTAACTCGACCAGAGTACTGTGACAGTTTTGGTGTGGGGATTAAAGGGTCTCTAGTCAGCCTGGGCCTGGTGAATATGGCTGTTAGCAGGTCTTGCCCTTCTTCCCCATTTGCTCTGCCTTGCTAAAACCCATTAGAGTGCATCTCTAAAGCTATCCCCCAAGGTCCGTCCCCTTATTTTGCCATTTCCTCTTCCTGAGGATGATTACCAAGATCAAACTATCAAAGTATTGACATCTAGCACTCACAGTTCCCCTTGACTTGCCTATTTAGCATGGCCAGCTAAAATTAAACACTCTACCCTAATATGGCAATGACAGTAACCACTATGTACATTTTCAATAGATTCCTTCTGTAAACACTCAAACATCAAGGTTTCACCATATTGTTGGCAATCTATCACCAAATTTTGAAGGTGACAGACAAATGGGCTTGGAAGAAATGTAGTCAGAATCAACTTAAAATAGGTGTAGGATATATCCTTTTGTGGGCTGAAAACATAATCTGATGGTGGACACCAGGTACTTTTCATGGCAATTCACTCATTGCTACGTTTGGAACTCCATTTGAAGTTATTCTCTGCACCAATGTCAATATCATGCAACAAATTAGAAATTAAGTGGATCTTGATCTTCATATTGCATGTTTAACATAAGAGGAAGACAAATGCCTGATTAGCATAGGCTAGTGGCTCATAATTATAGATAGCTGCAAAGGAAGCTGGTAATGTGCTCTGTGGTATTTTGTCGTTTACATAATGGATAGCAAATTCTGCCTCTTTTGGTAGAGGGTTCTCAAAATATTTCAAGATAATTCAGATGTCAGACTGTCTGGCCCCTTAGCAGGTAAAAGATGCTTAATGCTTTCTCAGCTCTAAAGGCTGTGAGACCAATGGAATCTTCCTAGGACATAAAATCAAGAGTAGTGAGATTACCTGAGAGTGGAAGAGGTTGCTAGAAAAGCGAACAATAAAGTCTGTTATTAACCTTATATTGCTTGTTCCAAGAGATATGGTGAAAAATACCTTACAATAGTACATTTTCTTCAAGTGTTTCATTTCTAAGGGAAAACTCCCATTGCACAAATCTGCTAAATCTGATGGAACAAACTGAGATGCTGCTCATGTTCCTGACTCTAGTCATCCTAGGGGTCCCAGTTGACATTTCAACCTCTGAAAATTCAATGATGTCCCCTTCGAAGTAAGATGGATTTTTACTAAATTCTGGCCATTAGATATCAAATTAGTTGTAACAGAGACAAAATAATATTCTCTGAGGCTGATTTTTCCTGGCTCTGTCACTCCCTCCCAATGAAACAGAACCTTTACGAGCTAATGTATCCACTTTAGTATTTGCTAAAAAACCAACTGCCTAAGGATATAATTAAGTTGCAATATCTGACTTAACAGAATACATGTTCATTATTGCTTGTTAGTCCATGTGTTAACAGTCATTGCTATTGCCTTTTGGGTGATGTGAGCTGAATAAGCCTGAGGTCTATAGCTCTTAAGCATCAGAAGTTTATTGATATATTCATCGTAGCATGGTTATGTGTCTTGTATGTTCTGGTTGCCAGTGGGATATTGGGGAAAACTAGACTTAATCTCTAGGAGCCTTAGGTTTGCTCACATGATAGTACAGTGAATTTATTATAGACTGAAAATGTAAGGCCTCTTTGAAGCCTACACTCATACCTGCTTCCCTAATATTTATGTTTGCAGTCATTGGATGTAGGGAGTCAGAAATTAATGCAAGATCTGTGAAAAATAAACTGACTTTGGCTTTCCTGGAAAGCCCATGCATCACATTTCCCCCCTTACCAAAAAGGACACTAAGAAAGTTAATGACAAACTTGAAAGTTTCCACTGGTGACAAATCATAGAAATCCTGCTTTAGAATAAAGAAAGCTTTTTTCCCTTCTTCCAAATACTGAAGTATTAATAATCTAACATCTTTCTTATACACTTAGAAGCTATGATATTCCCTAATACCAAACATGATAAGTACCTATTAAGTACTTCCTTTCTGAGCCTGGATGTTGGGTTTAGAATGTTTAACTTTGTGAAAATGTACATAGACTTTACACTTTGTCCATCTTTAAACTAAAAATATAATTCCAAACTTTAATATATTTACTAATTTTTATGTGTATGTGCCTGCATGTATGTATATGCACCATGTGCATGCCTGATACCAGGGATATCAGAAGACGTATATTTTCTTCTGGAACTGGAGGTATAGATAGTTATGAGATACCATGTGGGTTCTGGGACTTAATCTGAGGCTCTAGAAGAGCAACCTGTGGTCTTAACCACGTGAGCCATTTTTGCAGTCCCAATTCTAAACTTTATGAGCATCACCTAGGTCTTCAGTAAATACAAACTGGAGAACTGTTCATGTAGCTTGTTCACCTATATCTGAGTACTCACAGTCACTTATTCTTAGCAGTATAAACATAGGTGCGATTCTGAATTAACCACTACCCACAATAATAAGGCTATACATGTATGGATATAAACACAATTGTTATGAAAAGAGATTGGCAACAAGACTCAGGGAACATAGAAATGAGGGCAAAAGAATGTAAGTGTGAGGTGATCAGGAGGAATGCTATGGAAAGCTAGCCTCTGGAATGAGTGGAGTGTTATGCACCTGAAGTCATAGCAGCCATGGTAATTGATACATTGCAAGGTTTATAGTGTGAAAAAATCCAGTATAAGTCTGTGAGGGGCTCCTGATGCTCTGAGCTGAGGAGATAATGGCAGCTGATGAATGCTGAAAGAAAGTCTATTTTCATTTCAGCGTAGGGTCAGCCATCGGTAGATTGCTTATGTCTCAATAGATGACCCCCTAGTATGTATATCTGAACAATACAGACTAGATTTGGATAACAAAATTACTTGAAGTTGAGAGGGCAGTAGGATATATATTTGACAAGACTTATGGATATTTCACAATTTATTTTAAAACGAAATTTGGATTTCAGACTTTTTTTTCAGATTAGGATTGAAAACCTATACATAAATCACTCAACAACAACAATAACAGCAAGAACAACAAAAACATAAATAGAAAAGAGTCAATGAAGAATGAAAAAAGAGATGGATAGGCAGATCAGTCAAAGCTCATAAAATAACAACAGAAGCAAATACTGAAAGGAATTTATTCAGATTATGAATAGTTTTGGAAGTTTATTGTTACTTAGGGAAACCACTCATGTATGCGAGTGGCAGAGTATAGGAGGTTGGCTCAAAGGAAGTATGTTCTGGAAAATAGTCACATAATGTCATATTAATTTCTAGGTAAGCTGAGTTGAACGGAGCCTCTATCCCCAGCTGATACCTGAAATAAGCTTTTTCCTAATTTCTTTACATCTATGTGAGGTCAATTTTAGCAGTTTTTATGAGTATCTAATCATTACAATCAATCTAAAACACACCCATGGGGTAACTCTTTGATTTCCAGAGTTAATGGAGACTTTCAATGATGCTATGTTGACAATCTGGCAGTGTAGTATATGGCTCCACAAGAAAATTAGCAAATTTAAAAAAAATTTCTTTTATTTTTTGAGATTTTAATAAAATTAACTATTTTTTCCTCTTTCCTCTTCTAAAATATCTCATATATATTTTTTCTTGCTCCTTTTCAAATTTATGGCCCCTTATTTTATTGTTTCACACACACATTTATCTAAATACACAATAAAACCTGCTTAATTGTCTTATGAACTTTATGATATGTACCCAACAAATTTTTACAACTGTGTTAAGTAGTGAATCAGAAGTTTATATAAGTAAACAATATCATCTCATTCCTGCCCAACCTTGTACGGAATTAACTTGTTTCGTTTCTTTTATAAAGATATAACCATTACCAGCTAAGAAAAAAGTTTTTATGTGCTTGGCAAATGTCATGCAATAGTAGAAAAACTGACTTTTGAAAAGAAGGGAATAAAATTAATGATGAAATGATAACTTTCATCAAGGCCAAGATCATATTCCCCTTCAGTGACATGTGGAAATTAGGAAATCTCAGGGAAGCTAGTCTCAGGGAAGCAAGTTCTTCCCAGGATCTTTTGCCATGTGAATGGAAGTTTGGTACCTGGACTGAATACTTAAAGAAAAATGTCATCAACTCACACTCAACCTCTCTGCAAAACAGTGCTCCAATTACCCAATGCTGTGTTTTCTTCCTACATACAGTCTTGTCATGTGCTTTGCTTATTGGCTAGAAAGTTGGATCTAACCTTGTAAAATTGTGTTGTCAATAGACTTACAATTATAGATAGGCTCTGAGTTCAAGAAACCCAGTCATCTTGACCAAAAAAGATTACCGTGGTTGAGACACATTAGAAAGGACTGGCAAAATGCCTCAATTAGGAAAGGCATGAGCCACCCAGCCTGACCACACGAGTGACCTACATGATTGTGGAAGAGAAAGCTAACTCCGGTTGAGGTGGTTCACTCTTAATCACTGAGCTATCCCTTCAGACCTGTTTGGTTAATTTTAAGTGAAGAAATATGTGTCAAATGTAGCTTATTTTATTGAAGATGTCAGATGTTCAATGCTTCAAAAAGGCTTTCCAGCATATCATATCTCATTAAGTAACTTCTTATATAAGCATAACTTTCTTAAGTCACTGGAGTGAATCAGATATTTTGAAGTATAAAAAATACTTTCTGCATGTAAATTTTCAGCCGTTTTCACTCTTCAAAGGTATAAAATATTGTATCAAATCAAATCGTTGAACTTAACATGGTCATCAAACTTCTCACATAAAAAACAAGATTTTTAGTTGGATTTCCAGTTGACAATAATCCTGGTAGAAATGGAAGAAGAGTAATGTGGACAATATACAAGTTTTCTTCTTCATTTCTCATTCCTACTTCATTTCTCTACTCTCTTCTTTTTCTGCTTCTTGCTCTCCTGGTTGAATTTCTTGTGTCTCATTCTTCAATAGATTTCTTCAAGTTTATGCTTCTTGACAAATTTTCCTAGGAAGTGAACTGGACATTTTAGTTACTGCATATTGAGCCATACAGGTGGTCAGAGAGGATCAAGATGACACACAGACCTTCACCTCCAAACATCACAGATATGAGTCCTTTCCTAAAGAATAATCTTATAGTTATTTGTATGCTGAAGACTCTTGTGTGCTCACTGCTGACTTACTGCTAATTTTGCATGTTTTAAAGCATCAGAAAATGGATGAAATAAACCATGTTTAATTGCTGGGATGAAATCCAAAGAATGAAACAGAAAGTGAATAGAAAGACAATTGCTTTATTATATAAATTTTCTGTATTATTCTCAATTTTATCATAAGGTATTCAATTTAAGAGCTGATGCTAGAATGTGCACATGGGTTTTCTAAGGTCACTTAATTTAAAGCTACCTTCATTACCAAGTCTTTTGAAGAATAGATATTTACTTTATTCTAATGCAATTAAAGAAGCTAATTTCAACGTTGCAGTCCAGGAAATATATGCAATTAAAACGCTTTGCCACATTTGGCCTCCAAGCAGAAATGGCAAATTTTTTGTTCAGCATTAATAGCCTGTGGAAGATACCAGAGCAATTATATAAATTGGAAATTGTACTCTTAACCAATCTCTCCCCACACCAAACAATCACTTTCTGACAATATGGTGTTTAAAATCTTGTGACTTTCAAATATCTGTAGTTGCTCTTATTTCCATCCATCTGAATTCACTATTGATTTGGGAGAACAAGGTAGCTGACATCTCTGGCGTAATTAGGAGATGATGATATCATTTCAATCTTAAGGACCTGTGATAAATCTCTTCTACCCCGTATCATTTGCTTTCTCTGTTATGGCACACATCTGTGTAGGTGACAGATGCTACCACGTCTCTACAGGAAACCTGTTGAGTCTCTTGAACTTTGCAAGTGACAACTCTTTTTGCAGGCATCCTACACATTCCTTTGGAGGATAATGTTTGGATGATAACTGGGATGCATAGGAGACATCAGTGGTTCATAGTATTTCCTCTTGTTTGTTTTGGTGTCTAGAGTAGTGATGTGATTTCCTAGGAGAGCCAAACAACCTCAGCAGTTATTCTTGTGGCCACTTTTCAGTGTCTATATGATCTGTTTATTTTAATTGTGTGACTAATGAATAGTCAGAAGAATTTCTACAAACATTCTTGCCTGGGTTAAAAACACTATGGAAACAGTGTTAGCAGTAATTCTGTGGGTAAAGCCAGTATGAGCAGGTAGCACCAGACTGAGGCTTCAGCATAGGTCAAATGAACAACTTTCTCACCTGACAAACTCTCTTGGTAGTGCTTTAAAGACATTTTTGTATGATGAAACATATGTAGCAAAATAGTAAGGTAGAAGTAATATTTGCTTTAGGCTTATTTAAAACAGAGTCTAAGAGCAATGATGGAAAGCAAATGTTAGGCTTGAACAGCAATCAGGTGTGCATGCGGCAGAAAAAATGAAAGGTATAATAGTGTTGCTGATTACCATCTTCAAAATAGCACATGCCTCTCATCTTCAGACAGGTCTGGCACCTTGTAGCTACCATCAGTTTGTACCTAACTCCAGGCTCTTGCTACACTGTACTGATCCCCTTGTTGCCTACTTATTAGCTGTACATCAGAGAAGCCCCTTTGTACTCAGTCTTCTTCTAAGTTTCTTTATAAACAAGGGTCCAAGAGACTGCCTAACCACTGATTCTCTCTTAGTGTTTGCTAACTGGAGGGCCACTTGTGATATGTGAGATAGTTAGATAGGCAGAACATAAGAAGGTAAAGATAAAACAGTAAAAATTAGCTTCAGACAAATTTGTTTAATAAACATAGATGCAGAAATTAACTACAAATTATGTGCTAAATTCAGGAAAATATCAAATTATGCCTAAATGAACCTTATCAGTTAAGATAACATTGTTTCAAAACATATGCCTCAATGAATATAACACACCATATAGTTCCAACATATCTTTATGATAAAAGTTCTGAAAACTGTTAGAAATAGATGGAAGATACTTGAAAATAAGTCTATATACAAAAAAAGCCCTGTATAGCTAACTTTATATTAGATTTAGACAAAGTCAGACCATTGCCTCTAAAATCAGTAATGAGAGAAGAATGTCCTTTCTCCCTCTTTTATTTGATATAGTGTTCAAAATCTTAGCTATGTAATTGGTAAAAAGAAAGACAGGAAGGTGGATAAAAACTAAGAAAGAAAGAGGTCAAATTCTACCCAATTTCAGATTATATGAATCTTCCTTAAAAGGCAATATCAAGTCATCTAGAAAACTGTTGGACATAAGAGAAACTTACAGTAAAGTTTCATGATACAAAATCTGTAATAATAAATCAAAACATTAGCCTTTCTATACACCAATGATGTGCTCTCAGAGAATGAAATTAGGAAAATTATCCCATCCAAAATCACTCCAAAAACTATTTTGGATCACACATAGCCAAATTAGAGAGAAACCTATATTCAAAAACATTGAACAGAGAAATCAAAGACAATAATTAGCAATATAAAGACATTGCATACCCTTCATTTCAAAGGATTTATATTACAAAAATGAGATCCTATTAAAATTAACTAATCTACAGAGTTAATGCAATACCTATGAAGAATTTTGATGTTATATTTTGCAGATGTAGAACAACAAAACAAAACAAAAAACACAAATAGCCAGAGAAATGCTTAAAAAAAAAAAAGAATACTGCTGGGGTAATACAATATTGACACTCAAAATAAACCACAGATTATAATGATAAAGATATCCTGGTTCTCGAAAGCCTCTGGTTTTCTGTACCTTCCAGGTCCCATTCTCCTCTGACCCTATTTATGGCTTGTCATGCTTACTTTTCATGAGACGATATAAATAAATATGTATTCAGCTTAGATAGGACACCAAGAGCAAAACAAAGAATCAATTACCAAAATCTCAATTAATAAACTGTTGAATGTAATTGCTATCTATGGCATTCTGACGACTTCACTCCAGCAACTGTTCTTGCATGTGAATCTTTCAAATAGGACAGCATCTCCTGCTGGAACTCTCTAGTTTGCCTCATGAACATATCCATCTCTCCAGGAGGATACTAATGGGTTCAATTTTGTGAAAGTCTTTTATTGGTAATTATTTTCTCTAATTTCCTTCTTTTTTTAAACAATTTTTATTAGATATTTTCTTCATTTACAATTCAAATGCTATCCCGAAATCCCTTATACCTTCCCCCAACCCCCGCCCTGCTCCCCAATCCACCCACTCCCACTTCCTGGCCCTGGCATTACCCTGTATTGTGGCATATGATCTCTGCAAGATCAAGGGCCTCTCCTCCCAATGATGGCTGATTGGCCATCTTCTGCTACATATGCAGCTAGAGACACAAGCTCAGGGGGTACTGTTTAGTTCATATTGATGTTCCTCCTATAGGGTTACAGACCCCTTCAGCTCCTTGGGTACTTTATCTAGCTGCTCCACTGGGGCCCCGTGTCCCATCCAATAGATGTCTCTGAGCATCCACTTCTTTATTTGCCAGGCACTGGCATAGCCTCACAAGAGACAGCTATATCAGGGTCATGTCAGCAAAATCTTGATGGCATATGCAGTAGTATCTGGGTTTGGTGGTTGATTATGGGATGGATCCCTGGAAGGGGCAGTCTCTGCATGGTCCTTCCTTCCATCTCAGCTCCAAACTTTGTCTCTGTAACTCCTTCCATGGGTATTTTGTTCCCCATTCTAAGGAGGGACGAAGTATAGATAGATACTTTGGTCTTCCTTCTTCTTGAGTTTCATGTGTTTTGCAAATTGTATCTTGGGTATTCCAAATCTCTGGGCTAATATCCACTTATCAGTGAGTACATATCTTGTGAGTTCTTTTGTGATAGGGTTACTTCACTCATGATAATACCCTCCAGATCCATCCATTTACCTAAGAATTTCATAAATTCATTGTTTTTAATTGCTGAGTAGTACTCCATTGTGTAAGTGTATCATATTTTCTGTATCCATTCCTCTTTTGAGGGACATCTGGGTCCTTTCCAGCTTCTGGCTATGATAAATAAAGCTGCTATGAACATAGTGGAGCATGTGTCCTTCTTACCAGTTGGAACATCTTCTGGATGGCCAGGAGAGGTATTGCGGGATCCACTGGTAATACTATGTCCAATTTTCTGAGGAACTGACATACTGATTTCCAGAGTGGTTGTACCAGCTTGCAATTCCACCACCAATGGAGGAGTGCTCCTCTTTCTCCACATCCTCACCAAAATCTGTTGTCACATGAATTTTTGATCTTAGCCATTTTGACTGGTATGTGGTGGAATCTCAGGGTTGTTTTGATTTGCATTTCCCTGATGATTAAAGATGTTGAACACCTTTTCAGTTGCTTCTCAGCCATTGGGTATTCCTCAGTTGAGAATTCTTTGTTTAGCTCTGTGCCCCATTTTTTAATGGGGTTATTTGATTTTCTGGAGTCCATCTTCTTCAGTTCTTTGTATGTATCGGATATTAGTCCCCTATCAGATTTAAGATTGGTAAATTCCTTTAATTTCTGTAATTTCAGCACACCAATGGCCATGCAATACCCAGAAGATGATACTGTGTGATTCTTGTCATCTCTCACACTGCTACAACAGGACTATTTCCTCCCCAAATCTCAAAAGGGTTGTTGCATGATTTCCTCAATGAAGCACAGCAAGTGAAGCCCTATTACTCCCAATGTATAAACTCCCAACATCTAATAAAATTCTCAGGATTTCAGAATGTTAGTTTTAGACTCAAACATCTCTGCTGTGAAGAGCAGAAACACGGTATAAAGAGTACCACCTGGATCCCCAGCCAACAGGAAGAACCACACTTCTCCCATAAGTTAGTAGAGAAACATCAGGCATTGCAAATGGGGGGGGATCGTCAATTCCAGTGGAACATCTTGGGTGGTGCTATGAGAACAAAGCCAGCTGTGTCTATATGACCCTTCTATCTTATGCTCGAGAAGATATGGTAGCTAGAGTTGCTAAGCCATGGGATCTTCAGATTGGTTTGTTTATAGCTAAGAATAAATTATACTTAGGTACATCTGGCAAATCCACCTCTTCTTGTGCTCACTACTTCATACCTGTTTCTCACATGAAGCAAGATCCCACTGTCAGTTATATATAACACAGGCTCCTCAGTCACTTGCATGTTAGGGTCATTCTATAGTTTTGATACATATAATAGTTTTCATAGGTTTTGTTTTGAAGAATATAAATGTGTAGTAATAGGTAAATAAATAAATAAATTTTGAAAAGTTTTGTCTCTTTAAATTGAGTTCAGATGAGTTGTATGTATTGTTATCACAATCATGATTGCTGGGGATTAGAATAAATTTGAGGAACTATGTATACTCCTTTTATTCTCTTTAGCAGTTTATTTAACACATTAATAGTCTGGTTTCAGTGTTCAAATATTAAGTATTTAGTCTAACCAAAAAATAGAATGCATCTTCTGATTCTCTTTCTTTGTATGCATAATATATGAAATATGGTCATATGTTTTCTCATATTCTATTTCCACTGTATATATTTTTAAACAGAAAGTGAATGTTTGAATACTGCATGCCACTAATTTGGTATTCTCTCAGTAGTATAAAACATTTTGCATACTGTATAGATTTGCAAATGTAAAATAACAAATAGGTAAAATTTCCCTTTCTACAGTGCAATGTTTATTTATTGTCAGTCAGTCCTGGATTGGTATCATGACCCTTTTATTCTCCATAGTACCTTCTTCAATTCTAGGTTTGGAATTAACTTAAATTTTACTTAGCAACAGATGTAAACTACATAAATTTTCTTGAGCATTTTATCATATTTTCTCAGCTCTGAATGTGGTTAAAAGTTTGTATGTTACAACCTCCCAAACATATAAATATTGCTAAAATCATAGTATATGAGTCTCACTTTGATTCCTAGGTTGTTAACTCTAACGTTTCTCTGGATAGTCATGAGAGAGAAGGACTTTCTCCTACTTTTTCTAATGAAAATGATGTTTCAAGATATATGAGACCTATTCTTTGCTATTATTTTTTATAAAAAGTAAATTGTTTTCAATCTACATACTCTAGGTGTAGACTATTTTCTGCAATCATAAAGATTCAAGAAATAATTGTTTTCATTAAGTTTAGGTAGCCCATGGTGTGTTCTCAGGAAATGCATTTGAAGTTTCTTTCCTGTCAACTGCAGCTGTGACTCGTCATTTAATGAATTCTCCCTATGAGTCTTCAAAAGTTCTTTCAGCATCAGTAATATTGTTACCTTCCATTCAGTGTTCACTCTGTACAAATATAAAGGCCCTTTGTTCAAAAAATTCCTTTATCTATTTATTTTTAATTTGAACAAAGTTCTACTCATCTCATTTGTTTATTTATTTTATTTGAACCAAGTTATTTTCATTTTACTGCATTTACTTTGCCACCCATCCTTGTCCACTTGTCTTTTCACTCCACCTGCTATCTTGACTTGACTCCTTGGCTTTTCTCCTGTGGGTTATTGAGGCATGTCTTTTGATATACTGTTAAAGCTGGTTTTCCACACACATTCTAGTGTTCTCCTTTACAATAATTATCTATTATAAGACCCCTTATGTCCAGATCTGAAGTGTGTTTATGTGGTGTCTCGAAATGAAAGAAGAGAGAAATTTTAACTTTTATTTATTAGTCTTGAAAGACTGTGAATTTGACCTTATATGTCTCCACAGCTGCCTTCTTTTCTCACCATCCAACCGATTGCATCAGGATAGAGCCTTCTAATTTGCAGACTCAAAATGTTAGAGCCTCAACCCATGTGCCTACCTTGTGCTTCATACTGTCAAATATGTAACAACAATTAAAAAATAAAAAGACACTATGAATTTGAAAGAGAACAGGAGTATGCATGAAAGGGGTTGAAGAGATGAAAGGAAGTAGGAAAACCAAGTGATTATATTTTAATTTTAGAATACTATAAATAAACACAGCAAAGCAAAAGCTGGACGGACTATGTGCTTTGACTCATAGATATGCTAGTTTTTTTTAGTTTTTTCCTGAAGTTGAAGGGCTTGCTGATAAAATTTCAACCTCTCTCTTGGGGTTTGAAATTTGTCTTTGTCTACTCTTGTGTGTGTGTGTTTGCTTTTTTGTTTTTGTTTGTTTTTTGTTTTGTTTTTATGTTTTTTTTTTTTTTGCATGAAAAACAAGGAAGAGGCTGGGATGCATGAACTCAGAACCCTATCTAGGCAGATTCTAGACCATGGATGTGGCATGCATATACCTTATGAAGTGAAATGTAATTTTATCACCAATGTGCCTCTGAACCTTGTTCTATGTGGCTTTTCTCCTGATAGAAATTTGTCTGTTGATTGAGAACTGAGATGTTGTAAACTTAGAATTTATTCTCTTTCTGTAACTTTTCAGCTAACAGCAAATGGAAGAAAATCTCCAGGCAGGCCATGATTTCACATTTCCTGTAATTATATAAACTTTTTCATTAATATCTGAGAAAACTTTCAACAACTTCAGCAGAATATCAAATATCCCAGATTGCTTCTTTTATCCTGTCTCTGTTCTATCTTAGATCGCAGTGGAGATGCCTGTTTTTTTTTTTTGTTTGTTTGTTTTGTTTTGTTTTGTTTTGTTTTTTTTCCTTCTGTTGAATAAGTAAGTTGTCTTAAACTTCTGGACACAGAAGGATAGGATGCATTTCAAATTCTTTTCAAAGAAGTAGACAAATGTACCCATGGGCTGTCACAATATGAAGTCTAGGGTGATATTTCTAGATCCCATAGAATAGTGATTATTTGACTTCTTTCTTACCTTTGCATGAGTCTTCTTCACCTTATTAGCTACATACAGCTTTTAGTCTACATTTCTATATTAGATTCTGTTCATATTTATGGATTCAGAGCAATACTCTGTTCAATACTCTGTATGCTGATGAAGTTTTGTCATGTTTTCCTCATGAGAATTAAAATCACTTCTCTGTTAATTCTGCATGGGATATCTTTGTGAAATTCACTTCTTGATAGTATGGAAATTTGAGACAGAAAAAGTGAGAGTTTCTCATGTTGTGATTATAAACACCACTCCATATCTGCCAGTAGATCCCATATAAAAGTATGGTCTGAGACACTGGCCATCAAGAAAGAGAATCAATACCATCCTCCAGTGATCACTATGGCCCCAGGATACAGACAAAGAAATGGGATTGGTTAAGATAAACAATTCTTACAGAGTAAACAGGTGGAAATAAAATCATTCTAATTGTAGGAATCCCATTTTCCCCTCTGCAAAACTACATGATGATGGAGACATAGAATCATCTGAATTCAAAAAAGGAATCTGAAGCCTGTCACTGCATATAATAAAGAACATGGGGTCTAGCCTTATCCTCAAGGTCCTTGCCATAGCCTTCCTATAGCCCTGGAGCTGTTGTTTCCTTAGCAACAAACTGAAAAGTTGAGGATGTGATAACACTCTGAATTTCAACAACTACTCTAATTTGGACTCACTTTTTGACACTTTATTAAACAAGTTGTGGTTTGAGCCCCATAGATCTACAAAAATAAATCAAGTTTTTGTCCATCTGGATTAATCTATACAACAAAGGACAATTGATGCTTGGAAGTTAATCTGAAGTTAATCTATTGTAAATTTCTGTAGTTTTCCTGACGTGTCTTGAAAAATTCACCTAAAACAGAGCGGGCTCTAAATGAAGATTCAATAGCTACTAGGTGACTATAAAGTTTGCAGAACTAGGGATTTTTCCAGTGTGAAGTTCCACGTGATTCCTGGAGCAGAGGTTATCTTGCTGCCTAGCCATCATACAGAAGGGCACATTCTAAGCTTGTTAACCTTGAGTACTGTGGATTGTATCCTCAGTATTCTGAACTTTGGGGGCTAATATCCACTTATTAATGAGTCCATACCATCCCTTTCCTTTTGTGTCTAGTTACATCACTCAGGATGATATATGTTCTGGTTCCATCCATTTGCCTGCAAAACTCATGATATTCTCATCCTTAATAGCTGAGTCGCATTCCACATTTTCTGTATCCATTCTTTCGTTGTGGAACATCTGGGTTGTTTCCAGCTTCTGGCTATCACAAATAAGGTGACTATGAACATAGTGGAATGTAACCCCCCCACACCCCCACCCCCCCCGTAGCATGGTGGAGTATCTTTTGGTTGTATGCCCAAGAGTGGTATAACTGGTCTTCATGTAGATGTATTTCCAATTCCCTGAGGAACCTCCAGTTTGATTTCCAGAATGATTGTACCATTTTGCAATCCCACCTGAAATAGAGGAGTGTTTCTCTTTCTTCACATCCTTGCCAACATGTGCTATCATCTTAACCATTTTATCTTAACCATTCTGATTGGAGTGAGGTAGAATCTGAGGGTGGTTGTGATTTGCATTTCTCTAATTGCTAAGGACTTTGAACATTTCTTTAAGTGCTTCTCAGTCATTTGAGATTCTGCTGTTGTGGATTCTCTGTTTAGTTCTAGACCCCATTTTTTGATTGAGTTGTTTGGTTTTTGTTTGTTTGTTTGGTTTTTTTTTTTATTTTGATGGTTTGTTTTTTGAGTTATTTATTTTCAATATTAGTCCTATGTTGGGTGTGGGGTTAGTGAAGATGTTTTCCAAATCTGTAGGTTGCCAATTTGTCCTATTGACTATATCCAGGGCTGTACAAAAGCTTTTAAGTTTCATGAGGTCCTATTTATCAACTTTTTAATCTTAGAGCCTGAGTCATTGGAGTCCTGTTTGGGAAATTTTACCCCATGCAAATGAGTTCGAGACTCTTTCCCACTTTCTCTTTTATTAGAGTCAGTGTATCTGGTTTTATGTTGAGGTAGTTGATCTATTTCAAATTGAACTTTGTGTAAAGTAACATATGGATCTACTTTCATTTTCCTACATACAAACTGCCAGTTTAACCAGTTCCATTTATTGAAGATGCTTTTTTCACCCTCCATTCTATATTTTTGGACTCATTGTCAAAGATCAAGTATCTGGAAGTGTGTGGTTTTATTTCTGGGTCTTCAGTTCTATCCCATGGATCTACCTGTCTGTCTCTGTACCAATACCATGTAGGTTTGTTTGTTTGTTTGTTTTTTATCACTATTGGTCTGTAGTATATCTTGAGATTAGGGATGGTGATTCCCCAAGAAGGTCTTTTATTGTTCAGAATTGTTTTCGCTATTCTATTTTTGTTTTTGTTTTTTAAATAAATTTGAGAATTGCTCTTTACATGTCTTTGAAGAATTGTGTTGAAATTTTGATGGGGATTGCACTGGATCTGTAAATTGCTTTTGGTAGGATGGCCATTTTTACTATGTTAATTCTATCAGTTCATAAGCATGGGATATTTCTCCATTTTCTGAGGTCTTTGATTTCTTTCTTGAGATACTTAACATGCAGAGCTTTCACTTGTTTTGTTAGAGTTATTCCATGAAATTTTATATTATTTGTGACTATTTTGAAGGGTGTTGTTTCCATCATTTATTTCTCAGCCCATTTATCATTTGTATAAAGAAAGGCTACTGATTTATTTGAGATAATTTTATAGCTAGCTACTTTGTGGAAGTTGTTTATCAGATGTGGAAGTCCTCTGGTTGTATTTGGGGGTTTTACAGATATACTATCCTATCCTCCACAAATAGTGATACATAGACTTCTTCCTTTCCAACTTGTATGCTCTTGGTATCCTTTTGTTGTCTTATAGCTCTAGCTAGAACTTTGAGTATTATGTTGAATAGATAAAGGGAAAGTGGGCATTCTTTTCACTTATTTTAATGTAATTGCTTCAAGTGTCTCTCCATTTAATTTTATATTGGCTGTTGGTTTGCTGAATATTGCTTTTGTATCATTAGGTATGGGCTTTTTACAAATGTAGGTGCCCTTTCATTTGGGGCATTGATGCTAAGAATTGAGACTTTCTCTTGGTGGATTTTTCTGTTGATGAATATGAAGTGTCCTTCCCCATCTCACTTGATAACTTTTGGTTGAAAGTTTATTTTATTGGATATCAGGATGGAAACTCCAGGTTGTTTCTTTTAACCATTTGCTTGGAAGACTTTTTTCCAGCCTTTTCTTCCGAGGTAATACCTGTCTTTGTTATTTAGGTATGTTTTTATATGTAGCAAAATGCTGGACCCTGTTTGTGTATCCAGTCTGTTAGCGTATATCTTCTTATTGGGGAATTGCACCTATTGTTATTGAGATATGAAAGACAGATGATTGTTAGTTACTGTTGTGTCTGTTGTTGCAGGTGGCATTATGTACTTGTGATTTTCTACTTTTTCCTTTGTTGTGAGATTAATATCTTGTTTTTTCTTTGGTGTAGGTACCCTCCTTGGAGTTTTCATTCTAGAATCTTTTGTAGGGCAGGATTGGTAGATAGATATTGTTTGCATTTGTTTTTGTTCCTGTAATATTTGACTTCTCCATCTATGTTAATCAAGAGTTTTGATGGGTATAGAGCATGGGCTGGCATTTATGTTCTCTTATCATCTGCATGATATCTTTCCAGGTTCTTCTGGCTTTTCGTGTCTCTGTTGAGAAGTCTGGTCTAATTCTGATAGGTCTGCCTTTATATCTGACTTGACCTTTTCCCCTTAACAGTTTTTAATATTGTTTGTTTGTTCACTAGTTTAGTGTTTTGATTATTATGTGATGAGAGGATTTTCTTTTCTGTTCTAATCTATTTGGTGTTCTATAAGCTTCTTGCACATTTATGGCCATCTCTTTCCTTATGTTGGGGAACTTTTCTTCTATGATTTTGTTGAAGATGGTTTTGGGTCCTTTGACCTGGGAATATTTGCTCTTCTCTATTCCTATTATTCTTGGATTTGGTTTTTACATTCTGTCCTGGATTTTGTGGATGCTTTGGGTTAGGAGTTTTTTATGTTTTGAATTTTCTTTGACAGTTGTGTCAATATCTTTTATTACTAGATATTTTCTTTATTTACGCTTCAAATGTTCTCCCCTTTCCGGGTTTCCCCTCAGAAATCCCCCTATCCCCTCTCCTCCCCCTGCTCACCAGCCTACCCACTCCTGCTTTGGTATCTTCTATACCTGAGATTTTCTCTTTGATCTCATGTATTCTGACCTCTTTCCTAAGTTGTCCATTTCAACAGTTTTCTCCATTTGTGTTTTCTCTATTGTTTCTAGTTCCACTTGTAGGTCTTGGACTGCTTTGTTCAATTCTTTACCTGTTGGATTGTGTTTTTCTATATTTCTGTAAGGGATATATTTGTTTCTTCTTTAAGAGCTTCTACCTGTTTTCCTGTGTTTCCCTGTATTTCTTTCAGTGAGTTATTTATATCCTCCTTAAAGAACTCTACTATCTTCATGAGATAGGATTTTTGGTTAGTTTCCTGCTTTTCAGTTGTGTTGGTATATCCACGGCATGCAGTGTAGGGAGGTCTGGGTTCTGATGATGCCAAAGTACATTGGCTTTTGTTGCTTATGGTTCTGTACTTGCCTTTTGCCATCTGGTTATTTCTTGTGTTAGCTGGTCTGAATGTCTCTGTCTGGAGACTGCCTCTTGTTTCCCTGGGTTGCTGCAGTTCTCCTGGGAGGCCTGTGGCCCTGGCTGTAGCAGACCTCCTGTCAAGCCTTTAGATTGTGGTGTCTTCAGAGGATCATTTTCACTGGTGACTTGGCCTGGCTGCAGATGCTCTCATGGGAGGCCTTTAGACTATGGGGTGTTCAGGTAAGCAGACGAGCTGCTGATCTGTTGCCCTAGCTACAGCAGATATCCTGGGAGGCATTCTGACTCTTGGGTCTTCAGAGTAGTAGTCAAGCTATTACCCTGCATGTAGCTGGTCTCCTGGGAGGCCTTCAGTCTTTGGGTTCTATTGCTCTGTGTACAGCAGAACTCCTAGGAAGCCTTCAGATTGTGGGGTCAGTTTCCCTGCATGCAGCAAACCTCATGGGAGACCTTCAGACTGTGGTGTCTTCAGAAGAGCTGATATTTGTTTTCTTAATGACTGCCATTTTGATTGCTATATGGAGCATCCATGTTGATTACATTTCAATCAATGATAAAAGAGAACTGTTTATACTTACAGAATTACATTGATTTATTAAGGGAATTGTTCTGGGAAAAAAGATAATTCAAAAGTACTGCATACAATATGTAATGATTCAACTTAGATAATGTATATAAAATCACAAGTAAATGGAAATGGAGAAAGGCTTAGTGATTATTAGGTGCTAAAGACAATGTGAGCATAGGAAAGAGGATAGATAGGATTAGGTTATTCTGACAAAAGACATGTTTTAATTGAACTCTATGTTATTGCCAGTTGAGAAAAAGACTAAATACAATGAATACAACCCACTTTAAGCGGAACGACAACAGTGTAAATGTACTAAGTTTTCTAGGCTTCCAGCTCAGACTTTTCTATATATTTCAAAAGTATAACCCGTATCTGGGAATACGTCATAGTTTGTGTCTGGATCTCTACATTGTTCTCCCCCTCTTTTTTACCCATCATACCATCATAAATTCTTTATTTAGTCCTTTCATTAATTATCAATTATCCCATCATTGCTCAGAAATTAAACACCAGTTTTCTGAGATCCTTGCACAAAGTAGAAAACAAGGTTTAGAGGGTATCTAAGTAGATTTTTACCCTGACATTGAGAATTGCAAATTTTTCATGTGACCAAAGCTGAATATTTTCTTAGTAGATGAGTTTTGGTTTATTTTGTGTTTTTGTTTTTTCCAAATAATTCATCTGCCTCTGGTTAGAATGAACACCATTATTGAAATGAAATTCTTTTGTCCTTCAAGGAAACAAACAAACTAACAAACAAAACCCTAAATAATGTATAAGAAGAAACCACACTAATCCTGTGTGTGCACGGATACTGTTTGCTATTCTGCTGAGTGTTCTGTTCTCATCACATTGTTCATTCATTCTTTTTATCTTTGTTTGTTCATTTTGGTAAGGCAGGCAGCAACACTGTCCCAGTTTCATAGATGAGGACCCGATGCTCAAAAAAAAAAAAAAAAAAAAAAATCACAGAAAGGTCAGGGCCATATAGGCAGACATGAGAATTTGTAGTCCAAGGCTTCCTTTGCTACCCAGGTTTTCCTCACTGAGGGAAAACACACTTTATATCAGAGACCCCCCATACATTTATAAATTATAACCATTATCTTAGAATGGTTTATAGCTTATGCCCAGACCTGTCCCTTCCTACATCTCTAATTTTCACCTAGCATGTTATAATAGAAAAATTGTACACTTTTATTTTGTTTGCTTGGATTTTTTTGTTTTGTTTTCGAGACAGGGTTTCTCTGTATAGCCCTGGCTGTCCTGGAACTCACTTTGTAGACCAGGCTGGCCTCGAACTCAGAAATCCGCCTGCCTCTGCCTCCCAAGTGCTGGGATTAAAGGTGTGCGCCACTACTGCCCAGCTAAATTGCAGTTTTTAAATTACCAACAATTTAATTTCATCTATCACCTCATGTCTCAGGAATTAAACAACAGATATCTAAGGTCCTTGCACAGAAGGCAGAAGAAGCTGGAGAAAGGTAGGAGAACAACAATAGCCTGACCTTATGTAATTATGGAAGTTTAGGACCACTTCTCAACTTAGTACTTCTATCCCTTATCATGATACCACAGGGATCAACTTGGAACACATCTCAGGTTAATAAAATGGAGATTTCTTCATAAGAAAGACACTCAAATAATTTAAATATGCTAGTTTGTTTTTTTATGAGTTTGAGAGAGAGAAAAGTTGTGGATTAGGAGGGAAAATAGGGAGGTTCTGGGAGAAGATGGGGAGGGAGAAACTATACTGTGTATAAATTAACTATCTTCAATTAAATATTTTAAAAGAAATAAAAGAAAGACAATGTTAAAGAACTCTGAAATCTCAAAGAAAGTGAGGTTATCTCTCTTGGTGCTGAGTCTGATCCTTTTATATTTGTCCAGCACCCTAAACATTATTACTAAATGTGATATTTATAAACAAAGGTCTATGTATGCCTGTAATCCTCCTGGACATTCCATAGCCAGTAGATGGAGCTTC